>NC_056732.1:1557593743-1557666243 GCF_019279795.1 Protopterus annectens
ACCTAGGCTCTGGTGGAGGGCTGTGTGTCTCTTCTTTGTGATGGTTCTGCCACAGCTGTTTCTGCAGAAACATATTGTGTAGCATGACACATATTGTGAACATCTGTGCACATGTCGCTGGAGAGTACTGTGGGGCTCCACTTGCTATATCAAGGCACCAGAACCATGACTTCAGTGGCCCAAACACCCACTCTATGATGTTCCTAGTCTGAGTGTGTGCCTCATTATGGCATTCTTCAGTAGGTGTGCATGCATTTCTGAAGGGTGTCACCATCCACAGTTCCAGCAGTATGGGATGTCCCCATTGGCAAATGTCTGGTACAGCTGTGATGCATGCCAGATATGGGAGTGATAATAGCGGCCAGGGCTGCCAGCAGGCACACTCATGATAATGCCCTGGGCATTGCACACAACCTGGCAGGTGATGGAGTGATACCCCTTGTGGTTGACTTAGACTCTACTCTCCTCACCAGGTAGTGCTTTGATTTGTACTTGAGTGCAGTCTATGGCACCCAGCACCTCAGGGTAGTGTGCTACAAGGTGGAAGAGATGCATACTGCTGGCCTTCTCCTCAGGGGTGCGGGGAAAATAAATGTTCTCACTGCCATATGTTTGCATGGCATCCAGGAAATGGTGGAATACTCTGGATGCAGATGCCTGTGAGACCCCCATTATGTCCCCAGTTGGTCTTTGAAAAGTGCCTGTAGCTAATATTCTGAGGGCTACACATACCTTTGTTTCCACTGAGATGAGCTCCCCTCTGTTGGCTCTGGGTCTGAGTTGAGGGTGGCAAAGCTTGGTGAATTCTTGTTGTATGTCCCTGTCCACCCTATAACGCTCTACAATCACCAACTAGTGTAGCCCCTGAAAGGTTACCCTGGGGCGAAACACTCCTCTCCTTCTCAGTCTAGGCCTATTGTCAGCAACAGCATCAGCACTGCCTTCAGCCTCTAGCACATACAGATGTCAAAGAGCAGCTTAGCCCCTAGCATTCTGTCAGTTAAAAGTCCCAAGTGTGTACTCCAATGGTGCAGAGTATGTGGGAAAAATCAGATTGTAGGGTGTATGCATACTTTATAGTGGTGTGCTGCAGATGCAGCCTGTGTGATTGGCTAACTATGATGCATGCCACATGGCAGGTATATCACTGAGGGGTTTGAATGGCCCAGTGTCTGTGGAACAGGGCCTACCAGTAATTTATACATGATTGACTTTCCCAGGCTTTTACTTTTCTTTTTTTTTAAATATCTTCCCTGCTAAGCACTGTGGCACGGTGCAAAAACACTGCTTAGCAGTCTTGACACACCTCCTTGTACAGGGATGCTCAGCTCAGTGGCGCACCATGCAAACACGCTCAAACCAGCTAAAACACACACCCCACAGCTAAACAAGACAGCAACAGTGCATACACACCCCTGCTTATCTGAGCAGAACGCCACACAAACAGGCGTTGCTGAGCTCCAATCCGCTTAAAAATATTGCAACACACCCCTTTTGATGCCAGTTACCTCTTCTATGGGCACCAACATGGTTCAGCAGCTACACAACTTTTATCTTCGGACACAGTTGATAAAAGTTGTGTAGCTGCTGAACCATGTTGGTGCCCATAGAAGAGGTAGCTGACATGGTTCAGCAGCTACACAACTTTTATCTGAGGACACAGTAGCCCATTTTTGCTGTTCAGTAACCCCAGCTTATTTGTATACTGATCCGCGTACACAGCCTGGATCTTCACTATTCCAGGACCTGCCTCCTTAGCAATCACTGAAACCTACCATTGTACATACTGCTTGCAGGGCCCTATAATGCATTATTCTCAAATATATCTTGTTTTTTGATTTTACAGTTTTTAATATTTATTATTTTGCATAATGGCATGTTTGCATTGGCATGCAAATGTGATATGGTTATTAAAAAATATCTAATAAAACGACCACCAGTTATAAAAACCAAATAAAAAACAAACACTGGAGCAACAGAGGAAGACACCAACCAGGAATTTAGTGTAAAAAAAACTTTTCTCAATGCTTTCATCAGAATGACTTCTTCAGAAACACAAATTCAGTCACTTTTAAAACAGCTTATACATACAATCTCATGTCCCTCCTACTAAATTAATTACATAATTACCAATGAACATATTCAATTAATTAATACAATAGATGCTACAATAAAACAGTGAAAATGACTGATACAATAGAATACATTTGTTATATGTGAAAAACACTAAACTAAATAAAAATGTATACATAACTTTATCAACTTCCTATCTACCATCTGTTAAAAAAACATGTAATATTAATAAATTCATTTAGACCTGGGAAACTGTCAGCACCCAGTCTAAGTTGCCATAATGATTCTTTCCTCTCCACTCTAATTTTTATATTTCTACCCATTAAATCAATATCAACATTTTCCAGAACACTGAAAGTAAATTTTTTATATGAACTACAAGCTACAGAATGTTTAAATAAAGCATTCTTGTCATCTTTAATCCTAATAGCATAATAGTGTTCTTTAATAAGTGTATTTAAATTCCTGGTAGTCATACCTACATAAAATGCAGTACAGCCTGAACATAAAGCAATATGTACCAAATTAGTAGAATTACAATTAAATCTTCCTTGTACACTAATGGTTTGATCTAGATGAGGTAAATTTATAAGAGGTCCATCATGGATATATCTACAGACCTTGCAACAAAAACATTTGAACATACCCCTAGGTTTATTAGTTTCAGACATAGGTACCAAAGTTTTATTTTTTCTAACAAGTTCTTAATAGTGTTATATTTCTTATATCCAAAAATAGATTTATTACTTAAGATATAAATAATTCATTATTGCCTGAAATAATCTTCCAAATATTAGTAACTACTGACTTGATTTTATTACTGTCCACAGACATGTTAATAATACATTTGGGAACAGTTGAAAAAGCAGTAGAACCTTTACCAAGAGCAGACTGGCATATGGTATTCTTAACATGCAACCTTTTTGTTAATATGGGGGAAAAACCTACTTCTCTTCTATTTGCAATGTTGGTACTAATATCACAAAGTAAAGACAATGGATAACCTCTACACAAAAATAGTCCATTAATAAAATTAATTTCCTCATGAAATAAATTATCATCACTTGTCATATGGGATGCCCTTATGTACTGACCTTTAGGCACGTTTCTTTTAATATGTAGGGGATGGTAACTACTAAAGTTCAAATAATTGTTGACATAAGTAGCTTTCCTAAAAATACTACTAGCAAAACACTTAACAGTAGGATCCCATTCCAAACATACATCAAGATGATTTATTTTATTACCATAACCACTTAAAGTGAAGTTTAAAAAATCACAACTAGCATTTAATTGTGTTAAAAGTGAAATAATTAGCTAAGGGACCCTTAATAATAAAAAACAAATTGTCTATATATTGACAGTAGAATAGTATATCAGAAAAGAGGCCAATGGTGGATAGAATTTCTTTTTCCCACCATGCCATTACCAAACCAACAAAAGCTGGTCTAAGTGTTTAACTCTTTTTTTTAAAAAAAAAAAAAATGTTATCCAATACCAATTCTAATAGGGAGTAGCATATTCTTACTGTAGACCTGACCAAGTAGTGTATTTAGTAAGAAACTGAGACACAAATTCTAACCCTTCTACTTGTGCAATACAAGTGTATACGGAAACTACATCAACAGTTAAGAAGAAAAAATTAGTTCCAACAAAACTAGAATCTGAACCAATCTCAGAAAAAGGAAAACAGGATTTAGTTTACAAAGTAATCGTAACCAAATTCTGGACAATGATAGTAATAAATACAATGATAAAATTCAAACAACATGATATGTAAAGAGTTCTTAGATAGTTGAATGTCTGCAGGTATATCCATGAGGGACCTCTTATTAAATTATTACATCTAAATCAAGACAATATTGTACAAGGAAGATGCAATTGCACAATATGTATTTTGCATATATTGCATTATATAGGTATGACTTTACCTCATTTAGATACATGTATTAGAATTTAAAATTTATTACATTAAAATTAAACTATTATATAATTTATTATTTAATTATACAATCTGTAATATATTCAACATTAAATTCATTCTCAGTGTTTCAATACATGTTTTACTTGTCAGTGATCTGGAACATGTTGATATTGATTAAAAAGTGGAAAGAAGAATTAAGAGTGAAGAACTTTGGGTGGACGACACCTGACTCTCCTGACACATTTATTAATTATAAATTTTTTTTAATTAAATGTTTTTTAAAGGAAGGCAGATAGGAAGTTGGTTTTATTATTTTTATTTTTTTTTTAGTAGTGTTTTTATTATATAACAAATGTGTTTGTATCAGTCATTTTTTCACTTTTGTATTATAGCATCTATTGTATTAATTAATTGAATATGTTCATATGTAATAAATAATTTATTAGGGAGGAGGGTGGTATGTATATATGCTGTATAAAAGTTACTGAATGACTGTTTTTGTTGAATGAAGAATTCATTCTCATTCTGGCAAAGAAAAGTTTTTTTACACTAAATTCCTGGTTGGTGTCTTCCTCTGTTGCTCCAGTGTTTGTTTGTTATTAAAACAAATATTTTTTATTATTTTTCATTACTTTTTGGACATACAGGGCATAGTTTTGCACTTATCTGTCCCTAATATGCAGTCCCTGGCCTTCTAACAGGGCTTTTACAGCCCCTGTACAATTTTTGATTTCTTGTACACGGTAATCTTCTGTGTACACTTTGGACACCAACATGGGGTCTACACGACTACCTATCTGCTTGCTGGATCACTCCTGCACTCTCGTTTGACATAATTAGCATAAAATTCACCTCCTTATGAGGTGATTTGCATTCCGTGGACACTTCCATGTCTGCATGCTCATGCGCGCTCATCTGCTCTATTTACTGGATCACACGGCTGCTGGTTTCCACGTTGGGTCCATGCCACTATGCCTACATGGAAAATCACTCCGTGTAGGTTTTATTGAATTCCCCCAATAACTATACAGAATATTATATTCATAAAGCAGCAGAAAGTATTCTAAGAATGATGCCAACATAGCAAAGACGAAAGGAGATTTTACCAAATAAGAGGATAGACAATAAGCAAGATAGGGATGGAGTTTAGTAGAGAAAACTGGCAAAGGAAACAAGGTATTGGGAGCAAATAACTACAGGGGGAAAGGTAATAGAATGGGATGATGGCACAAAGAAGTCTGAATTGCAGGTTACAGACTGCCTTCTCAATCATGGGTTGATATCATAGTGCAGGAAAAGAGAAAGGGATATGGGAGTGCTAAGTCACCTGTAGGACTTAGCACCCTGCTGAATATAGACATTTGTGGATGTACTGGGACTTGATTTAAAACCATGGTGAGCACCTTGGCAGTACAGAACTACAATACCTTCCTCACATTTAGACCACCTACTACACAGGAATAGATGAAAGGTGGAGGTGTCTCAACTTACATCAAAAACTTACACACCTCAATTCTGGTCACTCAGCGCAATGTGCTTTAGCTTCTACACATCCAGATTGCTATAGGCAAAGTCCCATATCATATCCTTGCAAACTATAATCCCCCCATGACCCAGGAAACCAATAAGACATACTTAAATGTACTGGAGACACTCCTCATTCAACCTGACATCATATTAATGGGCAACTTTAACTATTGTACTATAGACTAGGAATCATGTACAACCTTTAATAGGTGATCCAGAAATTCTGGACTTTGTAAACACAAATACATTGTTAGAGCTAGTCTGCACACCTACAACAAGTGCAAGTATCCTTGACCTTGTCCTCACAAACAGGGGGGGATGCTGCACCATCACTAGTGTGCTGCCTTCACTGATCAGCTTGGATGATAAAGATGTTGTCTTTGAAACAGAAATAAAAGTTAGAACTCCAGCAAAGTCTGGAATGTTTAGGAGTTATTCTAGGGAAAACTTCCTACTATTAAGTGACACCTTGGTAAAATTCCAAGCCCCACCAAACCCTGAGAACACTGCTGCCTATATAGAATTTTTCATGCAAATCCTGTATAATTATATTAATAGCTGCATTAACGGTTGCATAACAAGTGCAGGACTAAATCAGAAAGCAAGCCACCCTGGTGAAATCTAAACAGCAGCAGGTTAGACAACATTAGGAGGTGCATTGCCTGGCAAGGTAAAAATTCCTTCAGCAATCTAAACAAGCTACAGGTGAAGGACAATCACAAATCTTTCCTCAGCTATATCTGCAACCTCAAATACTATACACAGACATATGCTGAAATAATTGCAAATGGAGTTACCTGTTCTGAGCTGGAAGATATAGCACATCTATAGGCTGAAACATTTAGCTTGAATTTTTCTCTCTGCTCGATATACCCCTCACAAATTATCCACAAACATAACTCCCTGAATTATTACTAAGGAATATGTCTTCAAACACCCTTAAAGCCTAAGAACACTCCATCAATGGGCCTCAGTAATATCACAGGATGCCTGTTTAAATGGCATGAAACATTAAGCATCAGGCACAATAAAATCATTATTTAATGACAGCCTCCAAACAGGCTTTGTGACAAATAAATTGAGGACTGCAAATGTTATTCCACTGCAGAAGGGCAGGCAATCCATGGACCTGGGGAACTCTCAACCAATAAGCCTGACTAATTTAATATGTAACGCCACGGAAAGAGTAATCATGGATATGTTGGCACAGTTGGTAGCATTATCATCTTACAGGAAGGGGTTCTCTGGTTTGATTCTCTGCTAGAGTGCCTTCTGTGCAGAGTCTGTATGTCCTTAGTTTCCTCCCACATCCCAAAGACATGCAGTAGGTGGGTTATACACTCTAAATTGGTTGTAGGTGTGCGTGTGCATGCATATGTGCAGTATGGAAGAACAACCACAGCAGTGGTCGGCACCTGACAGTGTGAACATTAACTTTAGATGACTGTCACTGTTGAAGTGACACCATGACTTGTGTGCAAAAATGAGAAAAAGGAGTGATGGATGGATATTAAATTATGGCATAGGAAACCTACAGGCAGTATATCCAACTGAGTTTGATTTTTTCATGGGCAAGTCATGCCTATTCAACCTGGTAGCCTTCTTCAAAAAGGCCACCAAAGCAACTGGCCAAGGCAGGATAGTGCACACTGCCTCTCTAGACCTGGTCAAAGCATTCAACACAATATCCCACTCAGGTATTGTAAATAAGCTCATTGAATTAAGTATTAACCCCTCTGCCATTTGACAGATAGCTAACTGGTTCACAAATGTGACTCAGGAAGTTAGGCTAGGATAGTCTACCTTCATAAAAAGACCGGTCAATTGTGGTGTGCTTTGGGGCTGTTTCATTTCAGCATCTATTTCTCTAAAGTCAAAACTAATGTCATAGTCCTCTGTCTGAGTAGCCTGGCAGATTGGTAAATTAGGTGCAGTAACTGAATCCTTTCAAAACACAAATAATCTCCAAGATGAGCTGTCAGAGACTAATAACTGGTGGTGGAGTCATAGTCTAAAACTCAATGCCAAGAAGTGCATAATAGTATCTTTTGGTAAGAAAGTCATCCCCACAAATTACTACACTGATAAGACACCCTATGCGTATACCCAGTAGTCAGGTATTTGGAAACTCATGGAAACACTTAGTTGGTTTTTGATCATCATGTGTCTACAGTAGTAAGGAAACCATTCTATGTTGCACAACGTATAAGCAATTGCATGGCATGCAGATCCAAAAATGGTCTTGTGCCATTGTACTCTGCCCTCATAAGACCAATCATTGAGTACAGTGCTCCCTTACCCTTGAACCTGGTCAGGCTTATGCATCAACTAGAGCATCCACAGTGGTTTCTTTCCAAAAGAATGCATTATTTAGAAAACAAGTCCTATGCAGACTGCCTCAAAGACTTAGGTTCATAGGTTGGTACTAGGCTATCGGCCCTAGGGCCTATACAAGCTTAGCCATAACAATTCCCTGGCTATTTCTTCCCATAATATTTACTTCCCTGTACACCTGTCAAGCAGGGCATCTGATGTGATCCTTGTCCTTATACTTGGTCTCCTACAGGAGACTGCTAAGAGGCAACCTATGACAGGCCTACAAAACATACTCTGATCTGGCCTTAATGGATCTGGTGCAGATCTGCAAAGCAAATAACATCAGAAATATCCTATCCAGGGACCTAAACCTTGCATGAAACATTAATAGGACATGCTGGAGAGACAGGTATGTGTCCCAGGGGCTACACTATGTCTGGAACAGCCTTGCTGTTCTTTTTATCCTTCATGCACACTGTAAATAAGGTCAGGGGTCTGGCACCCTTGTCTCTTCACTATTCCATGACCTATCCAAGGCCTTTTATATTGTTTCTCATTCTAACCTTCTACAACAACTACCCATCTTTTGTCTATCATCTCACATACTTCACTGGTTCACCAGTTACCTATCTAATAGACAATAATCAGTGAAATGGCGAGATTCCTGCTCAGCATATCTACCTAATATCAATGACATACATTAAGGTTCTATCCTTGGTCCCCTTCTCTTTTACATTTCCTCAATAATCTTCACACCTATTCTTGTCAAGGCTCTCCTCATTCAATATGCAGATGATTCTCCTGTTATCTGCTCTTTAAATAGTCTGCCTTACGTTCAGTATTTAACACAGGAAGCTTTCACTTTCATTGAGACTTGGCTTTAAAATGACTAATTTTTACCTAATCCTAAGAAAACCAAGCTTCTTCTCTATACCTCAAAAACATATGCCCTAAAGGAAAACTGTTTCAAGATCCATTCCCTGAACAATACCAGAATTGAAGTAGTCCCTGTCTTCAAACTGTTAGGTATGACAATGGATGAACATTTCACGTTTGATCTTTGCATGTATAATAATGTCAAAAACGCCAGAAACTCAGAATGCTCTAAATGTGTAAATGCTTTCTGAATAAATCCACCAAAATACCTCTAGCCACCACATACCTTTTACTAAATTTGGTTCATAAGCCTGCAGCCATCCTTGCCCTTAGCTCTATCCTTCATAGCTACCTTCTCAACAGACTACTGCAATCAGGGGATAAACAACTCCTCTTCATCCAGAAAGCCTTTATTCCTACCCTGTAGCCAAAATGTGGAATTCTGTACCACTGGCCACCAGGTCTAACTCTTGGCCACCAGGTCTAACTCTAATCTTCTTACCATTAAGCATACATTGAAAGAATACTTATCCAAAACTTGCCTCTGTTCATGTATTAATCCAGCCTGTTCCCCTTTAACTCTATACATTTATACTATTCTTCCCCTACTATCCACTTTTTCTACTTAGATACCACGTTATTATTTAAAGCTCCATGTTCTCTTAAGCTCAGCTTGTATCCATTTTATGCCCACTCTTTTTACCACTAACTTAATCTGATCTATCACTCTCCATATTTTAAAACTTCATCAGTTTTCTTCTTCCCTTACATTTATTACAAAGTCATTTGATTTATTGTATCTATTAGCTTTGCATATCTGACTGCTCCTAAAATCTTATGATCAATTTTGTTTTCTAAAATGAATGTAGTGTATAATGTAAAATATGTTTCTGCTCTTATATACTCTTGAATATTTATGTAATTTGATGTAGTTTGAGCCTTTCTCTCTGGGCCTCCACTGAAAATGGGTACTTTTAGCCCAGATGGCTCATGTTTCTCCTAGGTATTCTATTCTTTGAAAGACATATTAATAGCTGGGATGAGGGCAGCAGTAGGGAGGATATTTGGGTTTTTAGGAGGGAAGGGGGTCAAAAGAGGGAGGAATTAGATAAGAAATTTTAAGTGAGAAAATGATTGATTTATTTATCAGATGAGAGATAACTGAGAAGTTTTGAGAAGAAAATTATCCTAAAACCAACAAGCAAAACATTCTGCATCTCATATTTGAAAAACTTTTTCTTACACATTATTCCATACAGCCTTCCTAATCCAGTCAGGCTTACCTACATGTTCCACACAACTTTTATTAATTATTAAGGTGCTGCACTGGAAAAAGAGGATTATGGGAGGCCTGAATAAATACTGGCATAGTATACCATGGAGTTGTTAGAAGATCTGGGAACAGCACGTTCTTGTCATCCCAGTTCGATTTTGTTTTATCATTTTGGATGGACAGACAGTTAGTAAGACTGATTACGCATGTTAATAAATTATCACCACAGCAGCTAGGAAGGCATCAACACAGAGGCAGAAGTACTTGAACCTACTACCACTGACTAGATTGCTGTTGTATGGCAGACCGAATGTGTTATTCCACAATTTAAACTGTCTTCATTAAGGACTCCTAACACTTAAATGTGTTCCTTCTGTGCAACTAGTAAGTGAGTTATGTTGACAAATTCTATTCTGTATAACCCCGATAGGTTAATAGCCCTCTGGTTTTCAATACTCATCCAGACATTGAACCTTGCTCAGGCTTGAAAATCCCTAACTGTGTCCCAGTGTGTATGCCCTGTCCTTTTATGTCCTGAACACCACTGGCAAAGCAAAAAAAAAAAAAAAAAAAAAAAAAAAAGGAAAAGAAATATAGGGGAGAATTCAATAAAGCCTACATGGAGTGATTTTCTGTGTACACCTAGTGGCATGGCCCCAACATGGAAACCGGATGCCGAGCGGTCCAATAAACAGAGCAGAGGGGCTTGCACAAGCGTGTGGACACAGAAGTGTCCGTGGAATGCAAATCACCGCATAAGCAGGTGAAATCCATGCAAATGGGGGTGATTTACAATCCAGTAAGCATAAAGTTACCCATGTAGGTGCTATGTTGGTGTTAGAAATGTACATGAAAAAAAACGTGTACAGAAATGTAAAAATTAAACAGAGCTGTAAAAGCCAAATTGGATATCGTACTGTAGTGATGGAAATGGCCAAAACCCTGACCAGTGAGTCCAAAAAGCAATGCAAATCATCAGTAAATATTATTTATTTATTTATTTATTTTATTTTATTTTACATTTGTTGACTGGGATAGTCCGACTGGATACATGTCCATTTTCAGCTGAGGCCTGGGGAGAAAAGCTCCAAGATAATAATTCACATTAAACATTTAGTAAATGTTAGATTCAAGCATATAGTGTCCTGCATGCAGAGTGTGCAATAGCAGGTTTCAGTGGTTGCTAAAGAGGCAGGCCCAGGAGTACTTAAGTATCCAGGGTATATGCAAGCAGCTGTATGCAAATGAGCTGGGGTTACGGAATAGCAAAAATGGGCCACTGTGTCGACAGATAAAACCCGTGTAGGGGTAGAACCATGTAGGTAGTAGTAGAACAGGTAGCTGACATCAAAGGGGATGTGTCATGATATGTCTAATTGGATTGGAGCTCAGGGGCACCTGTTTGTGCTCAGCTAAGCACAGCTAAGCAGGGAGGGGTCGTGTCCATTGCAACTAAGCTGTGTTTAGCCCTGTGGCACACGTTTTAGCTGGTTTAAGCTAAGATGAGTGTGCCCATGTATGGGAGTGTGTCCAGACTGCTGAGCACTGTTTATACTAGCACCGTGGGTTTGCGCGGCATGCTGCAGTGCTTAGCAGTGAAAGAATTTAACAAAAATAAAAGGATATAGCCAGGGGAAGACAGTCAAGTAGAAATGATTGATAAGCCCTGTTCAACAGACACTGGCCCATTCAAACCTCCAGTGATATACCTGTCAGGTGGAATGCATCATAGTGAGCCAATCACACAGGCTGCATCTGTAGCACACCACTATAAAGTATGCACACAGCTTACAATCTGATTTTTCCCACATACTGTGCACCATTGGAGTACACACTTGGGAATTTTAACTGACAAAATGATAGGGGCTACTGCTGCTCTGCTAAATCTGTATGTGCTAGAGGCTGAGGTCACTGATGATGCTGGTGTCGACAATAGGCCCAGACTAAGAAGGAGAAGAGTGTTCAGGACCAGGGTAACCTTCCAGGGGCTGCATGAGTTGGAGATTGTAGACTGCTACAGGGTGGACAGGGACATACTACAGGAACTCACCAAACTCTGCTGGCCTCAGTTCAGAGCCAACAGAGGGGAACCCATCCCAGTGGAAACAAAGGTATGTGTAGCCCTTAGAATATTAGCTACAGGCACTTTTCAAAGACCAATTGGGGACATAATGGGGGTCTCACAGGCATCTGCATCCAGGGTACTCCACCAGTTCCTGGATGCCATGCAAGCACATGCCAGTGATAACATTTATTTACCCCACACCCCTGAGGAGAGGGCCAGCAATATGCGTCTCTTCCACCATGTAGCACACTACCCTGAGATACTGGGTGCCATATACTGCACTCATGTGCACATCAAAGCACCACCCAGTGAAGAGGGTAGAATCTATGTCAACCACAAGGGGTATTATTCCATCAACTGCCAGGTCATGTGCAATGCCCAGGGCATTATCATAAATGTATATGCTGGCAGCCCTGGCAGTTATCACAACTCCCACATCTGGCATGCATCACAGCTGTACCAGATGTTTGCCAGGGGGGACATCCCTCCCACACAACCATCTACTAGGAAATGCTGGCTACGCACTGGAACCGTGGTTGAGGACACCCATCAGAAATGCACACACACCTACCGAAGAATGCCATAATGAGGCATATGCACAAACTAGGAACATCACAGAGTGTATGTTTTGGCTGCTCAAGTCATGGTTCTGCTGACTCAGTATATCTGGTGAAGCCCTGCCGTACTCTCAAGCCACATATGCACATATATTCACAGTATGTACCATGCTACACAATATGATCCAGTGGAAACAGCTGCAGCAGGAATATCACAGGGAAGGGAGACACAATCACTGAAATACTCTTACATAACAAATATTTCAGTTGTGTCATAATTTACTGCAATGCTCTCAAGTTAGTCAAAATCCTATGCATGACCAATCCTCCTCTCTAACTATATATGTACTGCCTCCAACCTTAATAGTCAGCTTTTCAAAATATTTTTATACTAATGATTTTATCATGTCAGGCTATACCAGCTTCACCTTTAGTTGTAGCCCATCACCTGATTTCTACCTTTTTCTCATTCCTCTGCACGTTAAAATCATTACATACCAGTAGTCTCTTAATGAACTACTTCATACATAATTACTAATTGTCTATGCTGCATTGTGATGCACACTTATCTAACTTATATTGTGTAGTTGCACATAGTTGACACTCATAATTCATTCTCAGATTATCTTTGTTATTTTTACTGTGTGATGAAGATTGTATTTTGTGAAGTTT
The DNA here is from genome assembly GCF_019279795.1 of Protopterus annectens. Taxonomy (NCBI): domain Eukaryota; kingdom Metazoa; phylum Chordata; order Ceratodontiformes; family Protopteridae; genus Protopterus; species Protopterus annectens. The sequence continues at coordinate 1,557,607,027 of NC_056732.1, forward strand.
ATAACTGTCAGTATGTTTTCCTTTAATCTGTGTGTCTATGGTGCCTGCTCTGGCAACGCAGTTTTGTTCATTATGAGATAAAAACTACAAACAAAGAATAAATAAGCAAATCATTAAAATCATCCAAGTAAATTAACTCAGTCTTAAGTCATTTTGATATGTAGCGTTTTGATATAGGCAAACAGTTTAGAAATGTGGCCAAACATTCAGAGCAATACACAGGAGGCAATCTGATACCTTAGGACATGTAACTGTCTAAATGCCATGTTATTGAAGAAAACAGAGCAAAATGGCATTCGGAAAAATACTACACCTTTAAGAGTTCTACTTTTCTCTCCATATGTAACGAAATGGTCAGATCAGCAGGAGAGTCTGTGTATGGGACGAGGAAAGCATATTCCCTATGTAATACAATATCTTTCTTTTCCTGAATCTCACTTGGATTGGTATCCAGTGATGAAGCAACAATCAGTGAACTATGTGTCATGAAACTGAACTTTTACCTTAATAATCTTAGCTGGCCCTTTTTCTTGGAGGGTTAGCAAAAAGGCAATATTTTATAGGCTCTCTTACATGATAGTACATTAGCCTATAAATTCTGAAATAGAACAGAATAACTGTAGGCAATTTTCTTTCCCAAAGTAAAACATGACAAAAATGCCCACTGTTCTCAAGCCTGTTTTTGTTTGATTTACAGCCTACGACACTTTGGATATGTGTGTTACTAGAAATAAAAAGAATACTATTCCCATTCAAAAAAAAAATTAAAAAATTGAAATAATGTACCCTGAAGACAGTGTTTAGTTTATTATCTCTGAGTTAGCACAGTTCCTCTATCATCTTGATAGTTGATTAATGTATTTGACATCTACTCCAGAATCAGAATAGGTACTGCAAGGACAGATATAATATTCTGTAGTTATCGTCTAGCAATGCAAATGTACAGTGTTACGCCTGATAATGCTTCTAAATGACATAACAGTCAAATAATTTCTCTGTAATTATATTTAAACATTCAAGAAGTTTGATTTAAAACTGGAGATTAGTTTGCAAGGACTAGAAAAAATGATTAATGGATGTGTTTATTATTCTGAAGTATGCAAATAATTAAGATTCATAGGTTCATAGGTGTGTACTAGGCTAATGGCCCTGGAGCCTTTACAAGTCTAACCCAAAAAAATTGCACAGGCAACATGCCACCTAATGTTAGTTCATAATGCCCCCATCCAGTAGGGCAACTGGAGTGATCCCTGGGGTGAACTTTCTGTTACCCATCCACTTGTCAAGATTTCTCTTGAAGAGGGCCAGCGAGGTGCTCTGCTTGACATGAATGGGAAGCTTATTCCTGGGTATGGGCAGTCTTTGGGAGATGAACTTGTCCCTCCAGCATGTTCTGTTAATTGTGGTAATGAGGTTTTGATCTCTGGAGCGTGTGGCATGGGGGGATTGGATTTCTTTAGGTGTAGCATTTCAAGTAGGGTTGGGTCAGACATGTCTTTGTAAGTCAAGCAGAGATCACCTTTAAGTAGACGAAAAGAGACTGAGAACAGCTGAAGTTTCTTAAGTCTGTCCATATAGGACATGTGTTTAAGGCTTAGGATCCTTTTTGTGAGATACTTTTGTGGCCTTTCCAGCTGTTGTAGGTGTCTGGTCAGGTACATGCCAAACAGGGTGTTATATTCAATGACTGGTCTAATGAGGGATGAGTAGAGAGGGATGAGGACCTCTTTCTTCCTGGATGTGAAACCTTTGGTTATAAGATGTGCCACGTAGAAGGATTTTCTGACCACAGTGGCAATGTGGTGGTCGAAGGTGAGGTGTCTGTCGACCTGGGTGCCCAGATCTCTTATGGTCCCTTCAGTGTCTAGTGGGCTCCCATCAACGTGGTAATTCATGGGAACTGAGTTTTTTCCAAAGGGGATGATAACACATTTTTTGGTGTTAAGCTTCAGGCCATGGTTCCAACACCAGTCATTGGTCTCAGAGAAGCCCTTTTGTAGGATATCTGGATCACTTGGGGAGTTGATAATGACTCCTAGCTTGCAGTCATCAGCGAACTTGGTCAGCCAGAGTCCTTCTGTGTTGGCTTGGACTTCTTAGAAGTAGATGCCAAACAGGAGATGGCCCAGAACCGAGCCCTGTGGGACTCCACTCGTGACTGGTCGACAGTCTGACTTGGAATCCACAACTTTCACTCTGTGGATCCTGTCTGTGAGCCAATTTGCAACCCACCTAGTGATGTAAGGATTGATGCTTAGTTTGGTGAGTTTATCAATGGTACCTGAGTGGGGAATGGTATCAAAGGCCTTGGCCAGGTTGAGTTAGGTTGCATGCACTTACTGTTATATGCATTTCTAAATGTTTCTTGCAAACTAGTTGTCTGTTTTAAACTCAGGCACAACAGTGTTGTTTTTTATAGAGTAAAAAAGTAGTAAGATTGAAATTATTGCAAACTATAAAATATTGGTGTGCGTTAAGTATTCTATATTATGTCTCTACTGATTGATGTATCACCATGAATACACAAAACCATTTCTCCTAAACAAATTATTTATGTAGATGACAAGAAACATACATAGTTAAAGTGTACTGGTCATGTTCAGAAGCAAGGGTTAAGTAACTATCCTTTTCAGTTGGATATAACCTCCTTCCCATATACAGTACTAAATGATACAGATTTTAATAAAAACTTATTACGTTTGCATTTTATTTTATTTTATTGATGAGGATGGTCTCCTGATTTTTTGTTTCAGAACTGGCAGCCTCTACCATGAAATCATGAAAGACTAAAGCCACAATGCCACGCTCCCTTAATTAATATATAGACTACTATATTTCAGTGTTAAAATGCATCAGTAGTAGCTTATTATTTCCTAGGAAGACAAGTTTTCAACTAGCTTTTGCAGGAGGCACACCTCACATCAATAATGAACACATATGATAATGTAAGAGGTAAGTTGTTTTTCCTTACCTATAATGTTTTGCAGTGGCATGTAAGTCATTGATCAATACCTACCATGGCATCATTTTGTAGCAGTGTTTATAAAGAAAAACTGAGTAACCAGAAAAAACTAAAAAAATCAAACAGCATACTATATTCTTTAGTTTTGCAAAAATCTCATGCCATTTTGTCATTAGGAATGTAATGTAAAATGAAATTAATTATAAAACAAAGATGCTTGCAAATATGACCAATACACTTTAAAATACTTATGCTCTAGCTGATAGGAAACTAACAAATGACACAATATCACTAGATAGTTTCATAGGTTCATACTAGGCTGATGACTACTAGGGTCTTATTAAGTCTAGCCATGTAACCCAAATGCTTTAGATATTTATATATAAAGGTGATGTTTTTTATGACATTATTTCCTGTCTGCCTCTCTCCAGCAGAGAGATAAGAGCCAGACCAGGGGGTGAATTTCCAATTTCCCTCCCATTGCTCCAAGCTTTGCTTTAAGAAGGGTTAAGGAGGGACTTTGCTTCACATGGATGTGGAGCCTATTGTAGAGAATGGAAATTTTCTAAGGTACATATCTGTCTCTCTTTCTAACATGTCCTATTCATGTCATAATCAAAATTTAGGTCCATGGATCTAGTAGTGCTCATGCTGTTTGCTTGTGGATGTGCAAAAGGTTCAACAGAGAAGGTCCAAGCTGTGTATGTCAGGCATAGATGGCCTCTCAGCAGTCTGTATGAGGCCATGTACAGAGATAGGGCTTTGAGGTGATCAGCATAGGACATTGCATTTACTCCCTATATTCTTTTCATAAGGAACCTTTGCAGATGTTCCAGTTGCTGCATGTGTCTGGTCATTTACACACCGAAAGGGACAATATACTCTATGATGGGTCTACTGAAGGCCAAGGAAAATGGTACGATGACTTTCCTGGACCTAGATCCCATGCCATTACTTATAAATTGAGCAATGTAGAAGGATTTTCTTACTACCTTTGACACATGCTGGTCAAAGGCTAGGTTAATATCTACATGAGTTCCCAGATCCCTGACTAGTGAGTTAGCTCGGAGGAATAATTTATTGATTATGTAGTTTTTTGAGGTGGCCAACTTTCCAAAAGGTAGTGAAAAGCATTTCTTGGTGCTGGAAGTTTACATTGTGACTTTAACACAGGTCATTTGTCTCTGTTAGGCCTTCCTGTAGGATGCATTTTTTTCTTGGGGTGATTCTGTAACTGCTCCTAGTTTGCAATCATCAGCCAACTTGGTCAGTCAGGGTCCTTTGACATTAGCTCTGACCTCTGGGAAGTAGATGCCAAAGAGGAGTGGGCCCAGGATGGAGCCTGAAGAGAGTCCACTAGTGGCCGTCCTCTTCATGGAACTGGTCTCACTGATCCTAACTTCCTATGTCCTACCCTTGAACCAGCTGGCTACCCAGTGTGCTATAAAGGGGTTTATATCTAGTTGTGTAAGTTTGTCAACAATCCAAAAAAAAAACAAACTAAGAACCGACAAAAAAAGAACCCTCTGTTGAAGCAGTCGAAAGGAGAAAAGTTCCACAAAAACACACTTTATTCACCAACAGGATTGAGCGCTTTCATAAGATTGTAACACAACATCAGAATCAGTGAGCATACTAATTGTATCCACTTAAATACTTGAACACACATAATCACCTGACCTACCTTACCAGTTAAAAACCCTTAGTTGATAAAAATTCACTCACTAATTATTAAATACGTGGAAAACATATTAAAAAGTGTATATATATATATATATATATATATATATATATATATATATATGTATGTATATATAAATGGAATATAAATAAGTGTATCAAAAATGCATATATAATAATAATATAACAAATATTACTTAAATCTAATAGGACCTTAATCGCAGAACGCTAGCTATTGAAAGGAATTAATTCAAACCCAGGGGAACCATGGCATTCAACCTCAGTTGCCAAATCAATTCCTTATATTCAATGAGGTCACACCAAGGTCCCCCCAGATATTGTTTGTGAACTGTATCTATGCCAAAAAACAAAAATTCATGATCTAGATGGTCCATTAAATGACAATAAAGGGAGTTGCTGATTATTTTATTTCTAATGTCATAAAGATGTTCATATATTCTCTCCCTAAATTGACAGATAGTTTTACCTACATAAAAGCTTGGGCATTTCTGACACAAGGCCAAATAAATAATGCCCACAGTTTTACAATTAAAGTGAGAACTTCTGCTGATTAATATATTATTAACCTTAACCTCACTTTTTTCCAACAGTAATGAACATTGACTACAGCTTCTAAACTTAAAAGTGCCACTTTTTTGTGATTAAAATTTTGTATAAGCTTGTCTTTAGATTCCAACAAATTTTCATGCACCCAAGCCCACCTAGCAACAAACCTCAGTCGTTCCCCTGGACTTTCTTTCATCCCTTTAAAACCTTGAAAAAAAAGACCAATTATTCATGATAATTTGTTTAACTAGGGGGTAATCATAAGTATAAGTAGTAATAAAAGAACAAAAATGGGTGTCACTATTACTATTAGTCTGTTTTTCACTGGAAAATTCTGAAACACGCATAATTGGCTTAACTGTCCCCCTATATCTTTTAAATAAAAACTCTTCATGTATCTTCTCAATTAATACAAGGGGGAAAATTCCTAGCCAAAAACATAGTTATTAGTTTGAAACACTCGTGATCAAAGGCCTCATCACCTGATATCATGCGAGCTATTCTAATAAATTGTCCTTTTATGATGCCTCTTTTCTGATGAGCTGGATGACAGCTGTCATAGTGCAAAAGACTGTTTGAGTAAGTACTCTTCCTGTAAATATTATGCTGTCCTCCACTTGGCTGGGATAAAGCCAGTACTCAGGCTTTGGTTGAAAAGTGTGTCTAATTGTGCTGCAAGTTTCTGTCTGAGTTAGCTAGCAAAGGCATTGCAAAGATATTTAGTTTCAACTGGTCAGTGGCTATAGTTTCTACTTTCTAATCAAATTATTTTTCCTAATTTGGTAATACAGAATTATCAAAATGTCAGAAATGGTAGCCATGGCATCAACATTCGAATACCAGAAGTTCCAATGTCAAAATTCTGTGTTACCAGTCATGTTTTTGCAGGGGGGCAAGCCACCCTGCAACCCTCAAGTGGGGGGCTGTGCCACCCAAATCCCCTGCGTATTATATATTCCAACTCTAAGATCACACTACAATGAGGAAAAGAGTAAATTTCCCGATCCCCACTGTAGTGCAATCTGTTATCAGAATGTTGATCCCATATTAGAGAATGCACACAACCATTCACTAATGAGGATTTGAACATTTCCGACTCAGCATTACCGAAAGTGAAAAATATGCATTCAACCATCCCAGTTTCCTGTAAGTGCATTACACATTTTGATAGTAAACCTTAATAGAGACAATATATTCTGCCAAGATGTGAAAATAATATAAAAGAAAGAAGTTTCTCCTGCTCTACGAGAAAAGAGCTTGATTATTCTTCTCTGCTGAACTGTGTTGCCTGAAGTGATATTGTACCATAACAATACTTACTGCTTTACAGGGTACAGTTTTATGGACAATACTATACAGAAAGTTTGCTTCCTAGATGTTTGCATCCATACAGAATGCTGCCAACTGCCACTGTGCAGTGAGAGCTCAGTGCAAACATAACAAATTTAAACCAGCTCTGAAAAACAAAAACTGACTACTGAATCCTCTGACTAATGAAATGACTACACTTTGAGCCTTTTTGTGTGTTTCTGGACTCAGATCAACCAGACAAACACATCCTTGCACAAGATGAATAATCACAGTCCTTCTAATGTAAAAACACAGTGAAAAGAAGGGTCTATATTAAATCACCAAACGCTTAGGTTAGCAAACGGTGATTAATCGACCCCTAGTTGATAGCTTACAAAACCAAACTGTCACAACAGCGATTGTTTTCCAAGGGAAAAAAACGCTGTTCCAACAAAAAAAAAAAAGAAAAGAAAAGAAAACACTTTTATACATGATATTAAGTGGGGGGCTTTTCCCCCCACACCCCCCAATGTGGGGGGCTGTGCCACCCACACACCCCCTACTTAAATATACCAACTCCAAGACCGCACTACAGTGCTGAAAATGGCAAGCTACCAAAGTGGCCAAGCAAATTCTTTTCCCGGGGAAAGAATTCGCTTACATGCCATTTAGATATTTTGCCATTTCGGCGTTTACAGCTCGACCAAATTGCATTCGCTAACCTGCGTCTTCGGTCAGCTGATATGAACCTGAAAAGAAGACTGCAGGTGCAGTGCTACTATAAACAACTTATGGAACTAGCTAGAAATCCCCTAATGAAGGCGATTTCAAGACAGTCTAACAGCAGCAACAGTGATAGGAAAAAACACTTTCTGTAGAAAATAACAGTGGAATGCACAAAAGAAAGGAAACAGCAGCAGTTTCTTCAAATAAGTTATACAAGTGTAACTTAACAATACTTATCTTTGCCTGGAAAGCACTGGATGCAAGTAAGACACTTCTGGAATATAGGCTACGATGTTAAGCTTTGCTGGGCTCTATGGAAACATTGCTGTTCATTAACATATGATCATACCATTGTCAATGAACATGTTTTTGTCATTAATGTTATATATACAAATCTGAGGTCCCTCAGTGTTGGAGGAAATGTAACACCCCATTACTCCTCAGGCTGCACAATAATGGAGTTATAATATTTACAGTCATGGGGGTGTAGGATGCAAATGCAACTTGCTTTCCTGCACTCCCCAGTGGGATTGTGCTTGTGTCAATAAACTACCAAGTACCCCCTACATTCAGTAGAACTAGGAGTAGGATCTCTTCTATTCCCATGAGCTTTAAAAGACATTAAAATGAATTATAAATGGATTTACATTCACAGCCCAAATTCATCTGTTTTGAAAGATCAAAAACAGATAATTTTGTCTAGTAGGTTGTTTGTCCTCTTAATTAAGACTACTAAAGATCTTGGTAAATATATAATATTTGGGTCTATATCACATCGTCAAACTCACAGGAGTACGAACGATGTAATATTGAACCATTATATTCAAAACCAAAAAAGTATGAACACACAAAACAGTGTTTTTTTTCCCAGGGAAAAAAATCGCTGTTCTGATACAAAACAACAAAACAAAAAAAAAACACGTACACTTTAAACTTAAACTAATATGGGGGATTCACCCCCCCCTCCACACACACACACACACCCCTCCTACTTAAATATGCCAACTCCGAGATCGCACCACAGTGGAGGAAATAGCAAAGCAGGGAAAATGGCCCACTGATTTTTTTCCGTGGCTTCACTATTTCCGTATTTCGAACATATGTGTTTGATATTACAACGTTTGGACTCCTGTGAGTTCGACGTTGTAATATAGGCCCATAATATTCAGAATGCTGGAAGTAGATATCAGTAAGTCTAAAATGTACATAAGCATTATGTTCTTGCTGACATATTGTATGAGTTCCAAAAGTTATATATAAAATGACTTAATCTGGTATAATATTGGTAATAATACCTGAGGAAATCCATCAAACATGTACTGCCACTGCTGAGGATTTACAGTTGTAACTACTGCAAAGGTGTTTTGAAGTTTCAGAAGATATTGTATTCGCTTTCTGAAATGCTCTTCTGGTTTTCCACAGTCTGCAAAGATGGTATACCCAATTTTTGAGAAGTTCCTTTCTGTGATCACTGCTTTTAGAATGTAGCTTGAAAGAATGGCATCCCAGCTGAAATGAGAAAAACACGTCACCAACAAACGAAAACTGAAAACCAAAACTGCTGAAAAGCGGACAGCACACGATGAGAGAATACTGTTTAAAACACAACTTTAATGTTGCACATAAAATTCCAAATAGAAATGAATTCCAAATAGAAGTGAGCGCTTTCGGCAAGTTAAATTAACCCGCCTTCATCAGACAAACAGCGAGACCACATTGAAAAAATCTTATATGTTAAAATCAAGATCCACGAACCAATCACAAAAAATAGCATTTGCTAATTAAAAATTCTCCATAGGAACCTTAAAGCAATAATGAGCCGAATTACGGCTTTTAAAACAAGTGCTATACCATGAACAATCTCAACTAGCATGTGAAAAAAGTGCATTGCATCAGTGATACAGCAAGCCAAATCAAGTATAAATGAAACCGAAATAGAGATAAAACTAAAAACTGAAAAGTAAAAAACAGTATGCAATGTCTTACGAATGATCCAAGCAGACTCGTGTGTTGGAAATATTACATCAAAAATTCTGAAACTCATTGTAAAAGACATAAGTTACAAAAGTAGTTAATTATAAAATAAAACTAACATCTAGTTCGATGACTTAACTTTAGATGGTAATCATTAAATCAAGAAGATGACCTGTGTCCAGGTCGCCAGCATAAAATCATGGTCGCTTATTGCAAGGGTGGCAAATCAGCTGTATAATTAAAGCGACCATACAACTATCTTGTCTTATTGATGTAAACCCATATCAAAACTAGACCCCATCTGTGTCTAAACCCAAGAAATATAAACTAACATTGGAAAATGTATACTCCAAAAAAGGCAAGATGTTCGTAATTTTACCAAGCTGGACCTAAGACCTTGAACGATCTATACAGCTTAGCACATCAAACTGATATTACTTAAAATTATAATATGTACTATTTAAATATGAAATCTTTAAATCCCACTTGGTGTTGCTACTACACTGTTCAACCATTACGAAAAAGGAAATACATCCATGACGTCTTTATTTCCCTAAGGGTAATGCACCAGATAGAATGGAATACCAAATTACTGCCCTATACTACAGACAGATATATTTAAAACACAAGAGTTGGCCAAGCTTAGTTACCCTAGAATGCCATAACCATATTTGTGTTAGATGTTAAATACTTGTTGAACCGTAAACCAGGTACAAGATAGTAGATGACTATAAAAGCCAGGCAATATAGAGGGGGCTTATACATGAGGATACTACAGCCCACAAATGTGATGTATTTGCTACCTGTTGTAAGATAGCCATTTTAAAACACATTTGATTGACAATGCCTCATTAATGCCAGGAAATAGGTGAGCTCTAGTCCTGATCTGCCATAACAGCTCGTCGATTTCTAGGCGAATTTGCCATGGACCGCCTCTTATGTCCATTTCCCTCTGTTGTAGGACAAGATATTGAAAAGAATGTCCTATATACTCAATGCAATGTCTAGCTAAAGCATTGTTGACATCTTTTTTAGTTATGGCATATTGATGTTCATAAATTCTGCTTTTTAGCTTTCTCTCGGTTTTACCGATGTAGAATGCATTGCAGAGGTTACAGAGAGCTGCATAAGTCACCGCCTTAGACTCACAATTGTAATGTCCAGTGCAACTGTACTCCCTACCATTAATGCTGAACTTGTTCACTACTTTAATGTGTTTACATTGGGAGCATGACCCACACCTAAACATCCCATAGGGTCTATTCGAACTACGAATCGATCTTCTTTCTAAAATTGTTTTCATATTGTCCCCTCTTCTGTATGTAATCTTAGGATGTTCTCCCAAAAGAGAACAAAGGGACCTATCATACTTGATAATTTCCCAGTTCTTATTCACAATTTCTTTAATTTTTTGGGAATCAAGAGAATAAGTGTGTAAAAAGCTAGTATAAAACTTACGACTCTCATTGTCATTGTTATTAATGAATGTTGAACTTGGTTGTGGTGATAGCTGTTCATTACTGGACGTCAAGTTATTATTAACATGCCCTGAAAGCAGAGGAAAAAAGTGACCTAAGTCTCGCTTTTGAGTTACCTCTGTCACCACTTTAGAAACCAGGGTCAACGGGTAACCCCTTGCTAGAAACATATTAGTGAGGTTACGACATTCTGCTATGAAATCATCTGAATCTGTTACCATGCGGGCAGCTCTTACAATCTGCCCTTTGATGACAGCTTTCTTTTGATGATACGGGTGGTTACTTGAGAAATGTAATAAAGCATTAGAATATGTCGGCTTTCTATATATCCGACTTTTGAATCTTTTATTAGTTCTATCCTTAATAAGCAAGATGTCCAAATAGTTGATCTCCGATTCTTCTATATTGTAAGTAAATTCTAAAAAATCTGTTGTTTCTGTGATTCTATCTATAAATGAAGGAATCAATTCTCTTTTACCACCCCAGATACAAAAAATGTCATCCTGGTACCGAGTGTACCAGGTGACATATTGTAAAAATAACTCATCCTTGAATAGATAAGTAGACTCCCAAAAAGCAAGGACAGCATTTGCAAAGGTGCCTCCGCAAGGCGAGCCCATGGCTACGCCTGAGGTTTGCAAATAAAACATACCTTCAAAAATAAAGAAATTATTAGATAAAACAATTTCTAATAAAGTTTCGACCAAATTAATGGTATGATGTTCTACATTTTTGGAGAGCATGAAGTCCCTTACCCAAGCAAGGCCAATGTTTTGAGGTATGACAGTATATAAATCTTTGACATCTATAGTGAGAAGCAACATACTTTCATTATAACTGAGCTTATTGATATCCATTAAAAAAGACCAAGAGTCTTTACAAATATGCTTCTCACTGTCGATAAGAGGTCTTAAAATACTGTCTACATATTTGGCACATGCCTGGGTAATGGAACCCCTCCCATCAACAATTGGTCTAAATGGAGGCGCTTCCAATCATTTATGTAATTTAGGTGTTCCAAAAAATGATGGAATTCTTGGAGCCGGCATGGTCAAATATTTGTAAGTATCCATGTCAATGTAGCCCTCCAAAAACAAGTCATTGAGCATGTTATTAATTTTCCTATATGCCCCGTTTATCTCATTTAAAGATGATATTTTATAAGCAGGCATGTCAAGGTGTTGAGACATGTATTCTACATATTTGTAATGATCCATAAAAACTATGCCTCCTCCTTTGTCGGGTTTCATAGCCCTGATATGGCAGTCCCGTATCAGGTGAATGAAATCCCTTTCTAGAGGGGCGATGTTAAGAGAGCTCTTATGATTATTATACATGACTTGATTCTTGATTGCCCACATGTCCATCTCACACATTTTTTTGAAGGTATGCAAGGTGGGATGTAAGGGAGGATTGTAAGAACTAGCTACCCTAAGTAAACTGAGTGCAGATGAGTCATTACCCATCAGGAAGTTCAAGTTAAGTTTGCGTGTATATACTTTTAAATCAATGATTAACCTGCCTATGTCCATATGGCAACCGGGAACAAAGGAAAAATCCTTTGCCAAAAAGTTAATGATGTCCTGTGATATAATCAAAGAGGTATAATTATACACAGTAAAATCACCATTAGTACTTTTGTATAGTTTTGGTTGTGTGCCAAAGTCTAACAAGTCAATCACCTCCTGCGCCCCCGTCTCCTGTTCCTCGTGTTGTTCTGAGGTTGAGCATGTGGGCGGTTGTTCCCCCGAGAGTTGCTCACCAATTGAAAATCCTGATTGTTGTTATTATTATATGGTTCAGGATAGTCAGTAGCTGAAGTCAACGACTCACCCTCTGTTGTAGGAAGATTTGTTGAATTACTGTTATTGTTGTTGAGCCTAGGGCTCCTTCTAACAGTAGGTCTTGAATTGACATTGTTATTATTAATGTTTCCTGGGTGAGTCTGTACAGACTGGATATTGTTTGAATCCTCGACCCGGTGGTCAGAAAAATTGTTGGTTAAACGCTGTGAGAGTCTAGGGTAAGCACATTTATTCGTATAATCCTTAGTGTCCCTGGCCAGTTTCTTTTTCTTGGAAGATATCAGTTTGTCCATAGTGGCATCAATACTGGAAAAAATTCTACAATATTCATATTTATATCGAGGAAACTCAACATCTGATTTGATGTCAGTTTCGAGTGTTTCCAGTTCCGATTTTAATTTACTGATGTCACCAGTGTAAAACACTATTAGAGCTTGCAGGAATTCAAACCCTTGTCTATCAAAAAGCTCAATCAGTTCTTGATAAAAGGGAGAATCATCTGTTAATCCTGCCGGGAAACGCCATTGACGTAAACCTTTAGGAATAATCTTGCTTCTAATGCATTCCTGTAAATATGATATCTCCAACTGTAGTTTTTTGCATTTAAACAACTTTGCGTCAAAGAGGTCAATTTTAGTACCCAAATTCTGGTTCTCCATATCTGAAGACCCAAGGCTACTCTCCTCCCTATTGGCGCTTGTTGTAAAAAAATTATTATTGTCCAAAAAGTTATTAATTACCGGAATCCCATCAGGGTGGTGAATGGTGTTCCCATTCCTTCTTGTTTGCGATGCAGACTGAACTAAGTCCCTTTGAAGTTGATTAGCGGAAAGTGGGGCTAGCTGTTGCGGTCCTGAAGTTGCCGCTACACGGCTGCTTGCACCAGAAAGAGAAATGTGATTAGTCCCAAGATTAGGGGAACGCTGACCATTAGGAATAGGTGCCTCACTGGAGTCTGCTGTAAGAGTACTCCTATCGTTGTTATGAACACCAGAAGATACGGCAAAATTAGAGAAGGCATCAACCTTTTGAGTTAATGCGTCCACTCTTTGAAGCAGTACCTCGACAAGCAACGTGAGGTTCGCTGGTGGAGAATCGCTGAGTAAATATAGAAGGTGAAACAGCATCTCCAGTGTCGTCCGCCATAAAACCACGTCACCAACAAACGAAAACTGAAAACCAAAACTGCTGAAAAGCGGACAGCACACGATGAGAGAATACTGTTTAAAACACAACTTTAATGTTGCACATAAAATTCCAAATAGAAATGAATTCCAAATAGAAGTGAGCGCTTTCGGCAAGTTAAATTAACCCGCCTTCATCAGACAAACAGCGAGACCACATTGAAAAAATCTTATATGTTAAAATCAAGATCCACGAACCAATCACAAAAAATAGCATTTGCTAATTAAAAATTCTCCATAGGAAACTTAAAGCAATAATGAGCCGAATTACGGCTTTTAAAACAAGTGCTATACCATGAACAATCTCAACTAGCATGTGAAAAAAGTGCATTGCATCAGTGATACAGCAAGCCAAATCAAGTATAAATGAAACCAAAATAGAGATAAAACTAAAAACTGAAAAGTAAAAAACAGTATGCAATGTCTTACGAATGATCCAAGCAGACTCGTGTGTTGGAAATATTACATCAAAAATTCTGAAACTCATCGTAAAAGACATAAGTTACAAAAGTAGTTAATTATAAAATAAAACTAACATCTAGTTCGATGACTTAACTTTAGATGGTAATCATTAAATCAAGAATATGACCTGTGTCCAGGTCGCCAGCATAAAATCATGGTCGCTTATTGCAAGGGTGGCAAATCAGCTGTATAATTAAAGCGACCATACAACTATCTTGTCTTATTGATGTAAACCATATCAAAACTAGACCCCATCTGTGTCTAAACCCAAGAAATATAAACTAACATTGGAAAATGTATACTCCAAAAAAGGCAAGATGTTCGTAATTTTACCAAGCTGGACCTAAGACCTTGAACGATCTATACAGCTTAGCACATCAAACTGATATTACTTAAAATTATAATATGTACTATTTAAATATGAAATCTTTAAATCCCACTTGGTGTTGCTACTACACTGTTCAACCATTACGAAAAAGGAAATACGTCCATGACGTCTTTATTTCCCTAAGGGTAATGCACCAGATAGAATGGAATACCAAATTACTGCCCTATACTACAGACAGATATATTTAAAACACAAGAGTTGGCCAAGCTTAGTTACCCTAGAACACCCATTAATGCTGAACTTGTTCACTACTTTTATGTCTTTTACGATGAGTTTCAGAATTTTTGATGTAATATTTCCAGCACACGAGTCTGCTTGGATCATTCGTAAGACATTGCATACTGTTTTTTACTTTTCAGTTTTTATTTTTATCTCTATTTCGGTTTCATTTATACTTGATTTGGCTTGCTGTATCACTGATGCAATGCACTTTTTTCACATGCTAGTTGAGATTGTTCATGGTATAGCACTTGTTTTAAAAGCCGTAATTCGGCTCATTATTGCTTTAAGTTTCCTATGGAGAATTTTTAATTAGCAAATGCTATTTTTTGTGATTGGTTCGTGGATCTTGATTTTAACTAATTAGATTTTTTCAATGTGGTCTCGCTGTTTGTCTGATGAAGGCGGGTTAATTTAACTTGCCGAAAGCGCTCACTTCTATTTGGAATTCATTTCTATTTGGAATTTTATGTGCAACATTAAAGTTGTGTTTTAAACAGTATTCTCTCATCGTGTGCTGTCCGCTTTTCAGCAGTTTTGGTTTTCAGTTTTCGTTTGTTGGGGACGTGGTTTTATGGCGGACGACACCGGAGATGCTGTTTCACCTTCTATATTTACTCAGCGAGACTCTGATAATCGTGGTAACGATTCTCCACCAGCGAACCTCACGTTGCTTGTCGAGGTACTGCTTCAAAGAGTGGACGCATTAACTCAAAAGGTTGATGCCTTCTCTAATTTTGCCGTATCTTCTGGTGTTCATAACAACGATAGGAGTACTCTTACAACAGACTCCAGTGAGGCACCTATTCCTAATGGTCACCGTTCCCCTAATCTTGGGACTAATCACATTTCTCTTTCTGGTGCAAGCAGCCGTGTAGCGGCAACTTCAGGACCGCAACAGCTAGCCCCACTTTCCGCTAATCAACTTCAAAGGGACTTAGTTCAGTCTGCATCGCAAACAAGAAGGAATGGGAACACCATTCACCACCCTGATGGGATTCCGGTAATTAATAACTTTTTGGACAATAATAATTTTTTTACAACAAGCGCCAATAGGGAGGAGAGTAGCCTTGGGTCTTCAGATATGGAGAACCAGAATTTGGGTACTAAAATTGACCTCTTTGACGCAAAGTTGTTTAAATGCAAAAAACTACAGTTGGAGATATCATATTTACAGGAATGCATTAGAAGCAAGATTATTCCTAAAGGTTTACGTCAATGGCGTTTCCCGGCAGGATTAACAGATGATTCTCCCTTTTATCAAGAACTGATTGAGCTTTTTGATAGACAAGGGTTTGAATTCCTGCAAGCTCTAATAGTGTTTTACACTGGTGACATCAGTAAATTAAAATCGGAACTGGAAACACTCGAAACTGACATCAAATCAGATGTTGAGTTTCCTCGATATAAATATGAATATTGTAGAATTTTTTCCAGTATTGATGCCACTATGGACAAACTGATATCTACCAACAAAAAGAAATTGGCCAGGGACACTAAGGATTATACGAATAAATGTGCTTACCCTAGACTCTCACAGCGTTTAACCAACAATTTTTCTGACCACTGGGTCGAGGATTCAAACAATATCCAGTCTGTACAGACTCACCCAGGAAACATTAATAATAACAATGTCAATTCAAGACCTACTGTTAGAAGGAGCCCTAGGCTCAACAACAATAACAGTAATTCAACAAATCTTCCTACAACAGAGGGTGAGTCGTTGACTTCAGCTACTGACTATCCTGAACCATATAATAATAACAACAATCAGGATTTTCAATTGGTGAGCAACTCTCGGGGGAACAACCGCCCACATGCTCAACCTCAGAACAACACGAGGAACAGGAGATGGGGGCGCAGGAGGTGATTGACTTGTTAGACTTTGGCACACAACCAAAACTATACAAAAGTACTAATGGTGATTTTACTGTGTATAATTATACCTCTTTGGTTATATCACAGGACATCATTGACTTTTTGGCAAAGGATTTTTCCTTTGTTCCCGGTTGCCATATGGACATAGGCAGGTTAATCATTGATTTAAAAGTATATACACGCAAACTTAACTTGAACTTCCTGATGGGTAATGACTCATCTGCACTCAGTTTACTTAGGGTAGCTAGTTCTTACAATCCTCCCTTACATCCCACCTTGCATACCTTCGAAAAAATGTGTGAGATGGACATGTGGGCAATCAAGAATCAAGTCATGTATAATAATCATAAGAGCTCTCTTAACATCGCCCCTCTAGAAAGGGATTTCATTCACCTGATACGGGACTGCCATATCAGGGCTATGAAACCCGACAAAGGAGGAGGCATAGTTTTTATGGATCATTACAAATATGTAGAATACATGTCTCAACACCTTGACACGCCTGCTTATAAAATATCATCTTTAAATGAGATAAACGGGGCATATAGGAAAATTAATAACATGCTCAATGACTTGTTTTTGGAGGGCTACATTGACATGGATACTTACAAATATTTGACCATGCCGGCTCCAAGAATTCCATCATTTTTTGGAACACCTAAATTACATAAACGATTGGAAGCGCCTCCATTTAGACCCATTGTTGATGGGAGGGGTTCCATTACCCAGGCATGTGCCAAATATGTAGACAGTATTTTAAGACCTCTTATCGACAGTGAGAAGCATATTTGTATAGACTCTTGGTCTTTTTTAATGGATATCAATAAGCTCAGTTATAATGAAAGTATGTTGCTTCTCACTATAGATGTCAAAGATTTATATACTGTCATACCTCAAAGCATTGGCCTTGCTTGGGTAAGAGACTTCATGCTGTCCAAAAATGTAGAACATTATACCATTAATTTGGTCGAGACTTTATTAGAAATTGTTTTATCTAATAATTTCTTTATTTTTGAAGGTATGTTTTATTTGCAAACCTCAGGCGTAGCCATGGGCTCGCCTTGCGGAGGCACCTTTGCAAATGCTGTCCTTGCTTTTTGGGAGTCTACTTATCTATTCAAGGATATGTTATTTTTACAATATGTCACCTGGTACACTCGGTACCAGGATAACATTTTTTGTATCTGGGGTGGTAAAAGAGAATTGATTCCTTCATTTATAGATAGAATCACAGAAACAACAGATTTTTTAGAATTTACTTACAATATAGAAGAATCGGAGATCAACTATTTGGACATCTTGCTTATTAAGGATAGAACTAATAAAAGATTCAAAAGTCAGATATATAGAAAGCCGACATATTCTAATGCTTTATTACATTTCTCAAGTAACCACCCGTATCATCAAAAGAAAGCTGTCATCAAAGGGCAGATTGTAAGAGCTGCCTGCATGGTAACAGATTCAGATGATTTCATAGCAGAATGTCGTAACCTCACTAATATGTTTCTAGCAAGGGGTTACCCATTGACCCTGGTTTCTAAAGTGGTGACAGAGGTAACTCAAAAGCGAGACTTAGGTCACTTTTTTCCTCTGCTTTCAGGGCATGTTAATAATAACTTGACGTCCAGTAATGAACAGCTATCACCACAACCAAGTTCAACATTCATTAATAACAATGACAATGAGAGTCGTAAGTTTAATACTAGCTTTTTACACACTTATTCTCTTGATTCCCAAAAAATTAAAGAAATTGTGAATAAGAACTGGGAAATTATCAAGTATGATAGGTCCCTTTGTTCCCTTTTGGGAGAACATCCTAAGATTACATACAGAAGAGGGGACAATATGAAAACAATTTTAGAAAGAAGATCGATTCGTAGTTCGAATAGACCCTATGGGATGTTTAGGTGTGGGTCATGCTCCCAATGTAAACACATTAAAGTAGTGAACAAGTTCAGCATTAATGGTAGGGAGTACAGTTGCACTGGACATTACAATTGTGAGTCTAAGGCGGTGACTTATGCAGCTCTCTGTAACCTCTGCATTGCATTCTACATCGGTAAAACCGAGAGAAAGCTAAAAAGCAGAATTTATGAACATCAATAGGCCATAACTAAAAAAGATGTCAACAATGCTTTAGCTAGACATTGCATTGAGTATATAGGACATTCTTTTCAATATCTTGTCCTACAACAGAGGGAAATGGACATAAGAGGCGGTCCATGGCAAATTCGCCTAGAAATCGACGAGCTGTTATGGCAGATCAGGACTAGAGCTCACCTATTTCCTGGCATTAATGAGGCATTGTCAATCAAATGTGTTTTAAAATGGCTATCTTACAACAGGTAGCAAATACATCACATTTGTGGGCTGTAGTATCCTCATGTATAAGCCCCCTCTATATTGCCTGGCTTTTATAGTCATCTACTATCTTGTACCTGGTTTACGGTTCAACAAGTATTTAACATCTAACACAAATATGGTTATGGCGTTCTAGGGTAACTAAGCTCGGCCAACTCTTGTGTTTTAAACATATCTGTCTGTAGTCTAGGGCAGTAATATAGCATTTCAACCTATCTGGTGCATTACCCTTAGGGAAATAAAGATGTCATGGACGTATTTCCTGTTTTGTAATGGTCGAACAGTGTAGTAGCAACACCAAGTGGGATTTAAAGATTCCACATTTAAATAGCACACATTATAATTTTAGGTAATATTAGTTTGATGCGTTAAGCTGTATAGACCGTCCAAGGTCTTAGGTCCAGCTTGGTAAAATTACAAACATCTTGCCTTTTTTCGAGTATACATTTTCCAATGTTAGTTTATACTTATTATTGGGTTTAGACACAGACGGGGTCTAGTTTTGATTCGATATGGTTTACATCAATAAGACAAGATAGTTTTATGGTCGCTTTAAATATCCAGCTGATTTGCAACTCTTGCAATAAGCGACCATAATTTTATGCTGGCGACCTGAACACAGGTCATTTTCTTGTTTCAATGATTACCATCTAAAGTTAAGTCATCGAACTAGATGTTAGTTTTAAAACCAAACAGATAACCGCTGAGCAAAACAATGAAGGGTAACAGTGATACTTCCAACGGCTCAAAAAACGTTAAGGCATCAATAAATATTCTTCTAGTGAGGTAAAGATGTCAAAGCACTTAAAAAAACAGATTTATTATGACATAAAAAGGTAAGCGCTTTCGCAAATGTAGCTTCTTCAGACCTTGTTATAAAAATCCCTTAAGCCAAATGGTTTAAATACACAAAAAAGCGCCAAAACTACAGACATTCCTTAAAGGAAAACAGTCTACATAAAACACAAATGAGGACATAAGAGCATGTAACATGTACTAAGTTTTAGTACATGTTACATGCTCTTATGTCCTCATTTGTGTTTTATGTAGACTGTTTTCCTTTAAGGAATGTCTGTAGTTTTGGCGCTTTTTTGAGTATTTAAACCATTTGGCTTAAGGGATTTTTATAACAAGGTCTGAAGAAGCTACATTTGCGAAAGTGCTTACCTTTTTATGTCATAATAAATCTTGTTTTTTAAGTGCTTTGACATCTTTACTTCACTAGAAGAATATTTATTGATGCCTTAACGTTTTTTGAGCCATTGGAAGTATCACTGTTACCCTTCATTGTTTTGCTCAGCGGTTATCTGTTTGGTTTTATTTCGTTGTTGCTGTTTTCCGCTGAGCATTAACTCCAACAGACTTTTTCATTTAGATGTTAGTTTTATTTTATAATTAACTACTTTTGTAACTTGTGTCTTTTACGATGAGTTTCAGAATTTTTGATGTAATATTTCCAACACACGAGTCTGCTTGGATCATTCGTAAGACATTGCATACTGTTTTTTACTTTTCAGTTTTTAGTTTTATCTCTATTTCGGTTTCATTTATACTTGATTTGGCTTGCTGTATCACTGATGCAATGCACTTTTTTCACATGCTAGTTGAGATTGTTCATGGTATAGCACTTGTTTTAAAAGCCGTAATTCGGCTCATTATTGCTTTAAGGTTCCTATGGAGAATTTTTAATTAGCAAATGCTATTTTTTGTGATTGGTTCGTGGATCTTGATTTTAACATATAAGATTTTTTCAATGTGGTCTCGCTGTTTGTCTGATGAAGGCGGGTTAATTTAACTTGCCGAAAGCGCTCACTTCTATTTGGAATTCATTTCTATTTGGAATTTTATGTGCAACATTAAAGTTGTGTTTTAAACAGTATTCTCTCATCGTGTGCTGTCCGCTTTTCAGCAGTTTTGAAATGAGAAAAAGGCAAGACTAGCTTATTGTCATTTTAAACATCTGAAAGTGAGTTGATGAATTTGCATACCACAATAAGATGAAGATGTGTAATCAAAATTGTTAGTTATTCAGTATACCTCAGAAAACTGTTAACATATTTTAAAAAACGCATTCTGCCTGCCAAAATCATACATTGTTTAACTTACATGCTCTACAGTGGCTGGTCTGTAAATCAGTACTGTTCAGTTTTAATAAATTATCTAAAAAGAAAATATTTAACAACAAAGCAGCAAAACAGTGTACAATTAAGTACAAATGAGCACAGCAGACTGTAAGATAAATGATGACCAACTCTAAAAGACAAAAAATGAAATATGTCACTAATTGTTCTAATGCAAAAGTAAAATAAATTGAAATACAACAAAGTTCTTCTGGGTTGATTACTTTTTTAACTTCCATAAGAAAAAAAAGACTACATTTGTTTACTCCTGTACTGTTTTTTTGTTGTTGTTGTTTTGTTTTAATAAAGTTCATCAAACCTGAAGTGGTTGGATGTTCTTTATTTTTACTAATAATTTATTTTATCGTACTATTTGTTGATAGGGTAAGCCAAATGAAAAATACTGCTTTCCAAGAATGACCCAGAAGCGCTCTCTGGTTATGTGGCTTCTACAGAGTGACACCCTAGGTAAATGAATGCACCTTGGGAACAGGATGCAGCTTTAACAGTCCAGAGCTTTAGACCTGTATACTAACTATCAATAGAAATAAGCAATATATAGATCAATTAGCAAAATAAGAAATGGCATGGTATAGTAAAAAACATAGCCAAACATGGCAGCAGCAAGAAGCAAACAACAGAAGTAGAGTAAACAATATTTATAAGGAACAACTAGTTTGTAGAAGAAAAAATTCCAACTGGGTGAGGAAAGTGTCAGGTACACAGGTGTGTTTTAACATGTGAGGCATATTTTTCTATAAGAACAGAGCAATAAATAAATGAATAAATATAATAATAAATAAATAAATAAATACATTGTTCCAAAATATGACTCTGTTTCATCTTGAGTCATGGCAACCTTAGATGATAGGATAGATGAGAACATGTATCCAATGACCTGGCATGAAATGAGATTAAAACAAAGGAACAAACAGTATTTCTTAGAAAAACAGGGAATATTATAACTAGTAGCACATGAATGACACAACATACTGAAATTAGGATTTTATGTGTTGTGGCATAGAGAAGGACTGGGTTATTGAGACCTTCAAGTGTTTGCTCTGGTCCAAGTTCAGAAAGGATTAATGTAAGGAAGCTGTCTTATCAATAAGTCAGGTTAATTTAAAACACCAGATATTGGTAGCTTGCATAAGCTCTTAAAACTAAAGGATTCCAATCAAGATAGTTCATTAGAGGAAATTCTCTCAATTATATGAATTTTCTACATTTATTTGTTTATTTATACATTTGATAATCAGAGTGGAACACTGATCTGAATGGCCTGTTTTCAGGTTCAGCTCAGGTGTACTAAAATTAAATAAAACAAACTGGAAACCAAGTCATAGATACAATAATATATATCAAAGGCATAACAAGCATTAACATCTCTCTCTCTCTCTCTACACACACACACACACACATATATATATATATATATATATATATATATATATATATATATATATATATATATCTGGTCCCCTATGAAATACCAAGCGCTCAGAATCCCAACACCCAAATTACCGAGACCAGAAGCCCTATACCCCACATTATCGAAGGACCAGAAGGGCAAAATTCAAAATCCCAATGTTAAGGGATATTGAGTTAGCACTTCTGGTGTTGCGGTTCAGGTAAGTATCTGTGTGTAAGTGTGTTTGTGAAAGGCTTTAGTGTGTGTTAGTGTGTGTTGTGACTGTGGTGCGTGTGTGTGTGAGGGACTGTAAAGTGTGGGTGTGAGTTTGCCTTGTGTGTGTGTGTTTGTGCAATCTCGGAGTTAGAATATTAAAGTGGGGGGTGTTAACTCTAGTGTAGGATTATTTGTTTGGGTTTGGGGGGACACTGTGTGTATGTATATGTGTGTACTTTATGTGTGTTGATCGTTCACGATTTTGAATTTTGCGCTTGTGGTCCGTCGGTTTTCTCGTCTTTTGGGTATCTGGTCTTGGGATTACGGGCGTCGGTCTTGTGTGTGTGTGTGTGTGTGTGTATATATATATATATATATATATATATATATATATATATATATATAAAATATGTGCGCGTGCAGACACACACACACACACACACACACACACACACACACACACACACACACACACACACATATGTTGTTGCGTCTTTCTGCTTTTCCTGGTTAGGGGTCGCCACAGAGGAACTCTGGTCCGCTAATGATTGGCAGTAGATTTTTACGTGCCAAGTTGCCAGCCCTGACACACAGCCTTCAACGAAGGTACACCCATTCACGCATGTCTCCACACAGAAGACGCTCTAGATGAGAATCGAACAGGACAACGTCTTACTGTGAGGCGACAACGCTACCGCAGTATCACCACTGCAGTATATATATATATATATATATATATATATATATATATATATATATATATACATACATATGTGAAATGTTAATGAATATGAGACATTTGACACACAGGAATTCCAGTACAGGAGATAATGGCTTTTGGCAGAAGTGTAATATGCACTAGATAAATGATGTTACATTTGTTAAACCATTTATATTTTATTTTTTTTTTTTTTGTGGAGTTAAGCCTTGATTTTTTTCTCCTGAAAGTAGAGAAGGATTGTGTCTTTTATTTGTTGAGGGATGTTATTCCAGATTTTGAGACTCATAACTGAGAAAGCATTTTCTGACATTTTAGTGTGGTTAAAGGGGATTGGGTATGAAGATGGAAAGCGACCTTCCATTGCATGGCAATGGTCTGTCATAGAGCCTGCTGGCACAAAAGGGAAAGAATTGCATGTTATCAGTTTGAAATTATGGAGTCAAGTAGGAGGTAATTCCATCAGTGACTAGTAACCATTTGAGTTTGGATCGGGTGTAACAGTTGTGTTCATGTCTGAGGGAGAGGGTATAAATTTGCATACACTATTTTTGATGGTTTAAAACAGGAGGTGAATACTAGTAAGAGGAGGGTGTGTTCCACTTGTGGAAAGAGGACACCTTTGTCTATAGCAATTCAACTCAGAGGAGGGTACCAATAAATGTGACATTATTTGAATATTAGCCTATTGACCTTGATTTTGGTCACTTTAATATGGTATTTCCAGCTAATGCCAAAGTCTAGCCATAACCCTACATATTTGTACTTTGTGACATTTTTCACAGATTCTAAGATACTTTGCATTTTGCTCCAGTAGTTTTCTCAAGTCATTGTACTGTTACAAACAGAATGGCTTTTATTAGGTTTAGAAAAAGTTTATAGTAAATTAGCCAGTGATTAAGAGCAGAGTGATCTTTTTGAAGGAGGTTTGATATGGGAGAAGGCTAGAGGGGGACCAGATATCAAAGATGACCATGTCGCCACTATAGGCAATAATTGGTTGGCTGTGGAGGTCAGATGGGAGTTTATTGATACATAGAAAAAATAGAACCGGAGATAGTATTGAGTTTTGAGGGGCCCTTTTGGCAAGTGATAAAGTTGTGGACGAAGTAGAACCAAGTCCCATAGCAAATGGCCTCCTAATGAAGAAGTTGGCAAACCATAGAGATGCTTGTGATCTAATTCTTACATTTAGGAATGTTTTTCTTAACAGGGAATACTCAACAGAATCAAGTTAATGTCTCAGTAGCTCAGCTGGTCATACACTCACTTTTGGTGCTGGAAAATTAGAAGGATGTGGGTTCTATTTCGACACCAGGTTGTTGGGGTTAATTTTCCAGTACTGAAAATGCGATGTAGAATAAGAGAGCACTTAACTCTTTAGTATTCCATCATTCAGATGAGACATTAAACTGACATCTCATCTGAATGAGTTGGTACTAGCTCAGGTGGATGTAAAAGATCCCTTGGCATTTATTGAAAAGAATAGTGGAAGTTCCAAATTCCTTGGCATTTATTGAAAAGAATAATGGAAGTTCCAATTTCTTATAGTCAGTATTAATACCACCCCAGGTCTCCCCTGAAAAGAGTCTATTGACCTTGTGTGACTAAACTGATTGACACAGTGTAAATAACATAAATAAAATACAAACCTTGCCTAGGTCAATAAAGAGTGCTCCTGTAATTGTCCTTTGTTCATAATCTGAAAGATGTCATCAGTAAGAGTATAAATTCTCATTGTACTCCAGCCTGGCCAGAAGCTGTGCTGGCAGGGAGGGAAGCACTTTATATGCATTTAAGTTGAGTATGAGTTGACAGTAGACATGTTTTGTGAGCACTGTACCTACTCCTGGGAAGACTGATATTGGTCTGAAGTGATTGGTTGATGCTAGTTTGGGGAATTTTGTGGTAGAGGTCAAATTACCTATCTTTCATTGTTTTGGCATGATTCCTGTATTCAGGCATATATTGAATAGTTAAAGACAAAAAGCAAGCTACGTAATCCTCCTCTATGCTACCACTCCTAAAATAAAGTGGAAATGGTACCAGGCAGCAAACTGGAACAAAGTGAAATACAAAAGTAATCCAAAAGAGTTTATTTCTTAAGCGCTTTTCGTCTGCTACTAAAGGCAGACTTCTTCAGAGTAAACTCATCAAGTTATACATCTAATTTATACTAAAAGCATAATTAGTTAATCATTGTTAACAAAAAGTCATTACATATTTAAAGCAACAATGGCTCAAATACCTTAAGTACTAAAAATCATAACATAGTTACATAAATAACACTAAAACATCTTGCTCTAAACATCCTGTTTACTAACTAAGTCATATCAAAAAACATATATATAAAATAACCTTATATATAAATAAAATATATCAAAATGTATGTTTACTAAAACGTAATAAATACAAGTCCTTCTAAAGTCAAAAATCTAAAACTCACATGACAGTATCATTGAAAGTGGTCACAATTGTGCATTCCATTACATTTGATTTACATTCCATATTGTTATAATAACTTGTTGAACTATATCTTTGTCTTATATTCTAAACAAACCTTAATAAATTGATTAGGGATATTTTAATATTGTTACATATCTATCTATTTAAACTAAGTAGACTAAGTATACACCCTATAGAACATGTTTCATTGAGCCCTGGAGGGTGGTATGTTTCCAACCTAATTTGCCATCCCAGTTCCAACGCTAGCAATTTTAATGAGGCTGGGCCACCTCTACTGTCTTGTTGCACTTGATCGATACCAATGAATTTAAATTGGTGATTTGGATTCTCCAATACATGTTTTGCTAATGCATTTGTTGACTTTTGCTTCCTGATAGCATACTGGTGTTCGTAAATTCTGTCTTTGAATTTACGTTCGGTTTTCCCTACATACAATGATGTACAATTTTGGCATATAGCTAAATATACTATCTGTTTGGAATTACATGTAAGTCTATATTTAAGTTTGAATTCACCTTTGTTCGTTTTGAATCTATTTGATTCTATAATGAACCTACAATAATTACAATTGTGGCATCTGAACATTCCTGGGGTTCTCACCAACATAGATTTCATTTCGAACCAAGATTTAAGGTTCCTACCTCTTCTGTATGTCACTGAAGGGTTGGGACCTAATTTGTTCGATATGGTCGAGTCTACCCCAAATAGTTGCCAGTTATTCTGAATAATTTCCCACAAAGTAGTACTGTCAACTGAAAATGTAGTGATAAATCTAGGAATTTCTGACCTGTCTACTCTCCCAGGACTTACTGAACTTACCACTGTTACCTTACTCTCTGTCGCTCTCATTTGAAGAAGTGGCACATAAAAATTGTTGTTCCTCTTGGTGGTGATCTCATCTATAAGTTCATTAAGTAAACTGCAGGGATAACCCCTACTAAGAAACATAGTTTTAAGTGTGTTACATTCTTCTATGAAATCTACTTCTCTACTATTAATTCTCGCTGCTCTAACAAGCTGTCCTTTCACTACTGCACGTTTTTGTGTATAAGGATGGCAGCTTGTGAAATGTAGTAGAGTGTTGGAATAAAGTGGTTTCCTATATATTTTTGAAGTGAAACAAGCCATATTCATGTCTTTAGTTAGAAGAATGTCCAAATATGCCACCTCAATGCTGCTGAACGAAGAGGTAAAATTTAGGAAGTCAGTGGAATTGTTCAGAAGTTCAATGAGTGAAGTAGCGTGTTGTTCATTCCCATTGAAGAGAATGAAAATATCATCCAAATACCGGGTGTAGTAGACCAATTGGTCAGAAAGTGTAGGATTGTTCAAGATAAAGAGATGTTCCCATTGTGCCATTACAAGATTGGCCACACTAGCTCCATACGGAGAACCCATCCCTACTCCCACCTTCTGCAAATAAAAGTTGTCGCCAAACATAAAGAAATTCCTAGGTAGTGTGAGGTCCAGTAGTTCTGCTACCAATGAAATCTCATCACTCCTAGCCTCCCTAGCTCTTAACCTGTCACAGACCCATTCAATGGCTATATCCAGGGGAATACTGGTATACAGATCTTTAACATCTATTGTCAGCAAGTTGTAGTATGCTTCAAAGTGTATTTCGTTAATTTTAGATAGAAATGTCCATGAATCTTTACAGATCTGTGGCTCCATGGTGACATATTTCCTTAAGATATGGTCAACAACCTTTGCACAAGCGTAGGTGGGTGATCCACGGCTATCTATAAGTGGACGCATAGGTGGGTTATTCGTGTTCTTATGTATTTTTGGTATCCCGAATAAGGATGGAATTCTGGGGTAAAGTGTGGTCATGTAAATGTACTGTTCTTGATCAATCCTACATTCAATGTACATCTCTTCCAGATGGTCTTTAATTACTTGATAGGCGGTATTGATTTCATTTCTAGAACTCAGAACATAGGCTTCAGTGTCTAATACTGATAACATACGTATAAAGTAATCATTGTTGTCAAAGATTACAACTCCTCCACCTTTATCGGGTTTACATATACGTAGGTTATTCATTTGGAGAAACCTGATATTTTCTAGTTCTTCACTGTTCCTGTGTGTTAGCTTGGTGTTACGGTTCTTTGTGTGCCGCCTGATATCAAGCTCACACATTAATTCAAACATAACTAACAGTGGGTGTAAGGGAGGGTTAAACGTGCTGGAAACATGTAGTTTGTTGCTGTCCACTAAATAAGCTTCCCCTCCCATCATCAACCTGAAGTTAAGTTTCCGTGTGAAAAGCTTGACATCAATTAAAGCTTGAACTAAATCGAAATAGTGTTCAGGTACATAAGTTAAACCCTTAGCCATCAAATCCGCCATTTCAACTGAGATGTCAACACTAGTGAAATTGTAAACATTGAAATCACCTATTGTGTTAGTGATAATCGTGGGCCCATGGTGTGTATTTTCATAACTCAACTCAGACTCTTCTGTCTCCAATACAAATTCATGGTACCTAGGGGAATATAAAGTGTCCACTAATGGTTGTTCCTCAACGGGTAGTGATAGTTCTGGCGTTGGCGTTGTGCTTTGGGACGTGCTCCTAAAAAATTCCCCTGTTCATAATGAAAATCACGGCTATTTGTATTGTGTGATTGGTGGGTGTCTGTATTGTTTTTATTCAACAACCTTTCACTCCTACGTAGTTCATTGTGTGGCTCAGCTGTCATACTGTCATGAAAAACAGTCTGTTCCTCACTCTCATATCTATTGCTATCGGGTGAACTGTTATGGTCATGGGGTACTACATTAGCTAAGTTCGTATTAGCTCCATTCGCAAGTATACTACCTTTACCCTTCCAAACCTGACTACTGTTAGGTTTAGGGTATGCAAAGCCTTCCTTGTATGCCTTAGAATCCCTTTCGAGTTTCTTAGATTTAATGGCCTGCAATTTGACCAAGTGTGTGTCAATATTCTTAAATAGTTTACTGTATTCAAAACTATGACTCTCGAATCTCATGTCAGTTTTTATCCTGTCATCAAGTATTATCGCTTCACTGTTCAGCTGTTCAATTTGCAAAGCATAATGCTTACACCTAAGTTTCAATAAGTCAAAGCCATGCCTGTCATACATATTACACAGTTCAACATGAAATTCAGAATTAGCAATTAATCCTGTAGGATATTGAAAGTGCCTTAAACCTTTAGGCACTATTTTCCTAGTTAAACATTCGTTAAAATATGCAATTTCAAGTTTTAGTTTTTTGATTTTGAGCAATGTGCTATCAAACTCTTTCAAATTACTTAAAAATTCTAAGTCAGCGTTATCATTTAGTGAATTCAAAGTCGTTTGTTCGTTATTGAATGTAGGATTATTGTTAATCCATTTAGAATAGTTAGGTAAGGTGTGCTTATTACCACTCACCAGTGCTGGTTCGTACGCATTGTTTCCTGCTACCCTTAACATGTTTCCAGTTGGCGTGTTCAAAGTGGACTGAACAAAAGTCCCTTTGTTCGGAACTTTATCGCTAGATAAATCCTCTGCAGTAGTTAGAAAAATGTCTCTTTGATGTGCGACCAGTATACTGGGTTCACGCGACTGTGAAGAGTCCGGTTTATCCACAATAAAAGTTGCCTGTGTTGTCTGTAGAAAATCGTCGTCGGCTGGAATTCTCCTCTGCCTTGCTTGGTTAGTACTACCTAACTCTACTACGGTCGTGACGTCAGGTGCACCCAAACTTGCCTTGTGATTGGTGGATCGCTGTTCAGCTCGCAAAATCATGTTTGAACTGTTGTAGGACATAGAATTATCAACAGTGTTGTTCCCCGAAACGTTTATAGTCACATTTTCTTTATCCAGAAATGTTCCTTGTAATGGACGATGTTGTGAAGGAACTGTGTCAAACCCAGGTTTCATAATAGAGACTTTAGAGGTATTATTGGAAATACAGTCAGTGTTGTTAATCGGAATTATATTGTTAGGTAATAAAATACTTTGTACTTTTTCCAACTTATCGATTCGTGCTAACACCGCCTCTAACTTACTCAATAGTAAGTCGAATGAATAGTTCTTACTGCTCCGTTCATCTGAATGAATAGTTATTGCTGGCTGGTTATCAGAAGTTGGTACCATCCTAACTTCTGAATTCTCCGGTCTTAGTAGTTCCGGCGTTGCATTCGGAAAGTCACTAGCTTGCTCACATGTAGATTCAGACATCGTACTTGAAAAATAACAAAACCAACTAGAGAAAGACAAAAAGCAAGCTACGTAATCCTCCTCTATGCTACCACTCCTAAAATAAAGTGGAAATGGTACCAGGCAGCAAACTGGAACAAAGTGAAATACAAAAGTAATCCAAAAGAGTTTATTTCTTAAGCGCTTTTCGTCTGCTACTAAAGGCAGACTTCTTCAGAGTAAACTCATCAAGTTATACATCTAATTTATACTAAAAGCATAATTAGTTAATCATTGTTAACAAAAAGTCATTACATATTTAAAGCAACAATGGCTCAAATACCTTAAGTACTAAAAATCATAATATAGTTACATAAATAACACTAAAACATCTTACTCTAAACATCCTGTTTACTAACTAAGTCATATCAAAAAACATATATATAAAATAACCTTATATATAAATAAAATATATCAAAATGTATGTTTACTAAAAAATAATAAATACAAGTCCTTCTAAAGTCAAAAATCTAAAACTCACATGACAGTATTATTGAAAGTGGTCACAATTGTGCATTCCATTACATTTGATTTACATTCCATATTGTTATAAAACCTGTTGAACTATATCTTTGTCTTATATTCTAAACAAACCTTAATAAATTGATTAGGGATATT
This sequence comes from Protopterus annectens, assembly GCF_019279795.1. NCBI lineage: Eukaryota > Metazoa > Chordata > Ceratodontiformes > Protopteridae > Protopterus > Protopterus annectens. Next base: position 1,557,637,758 of record NC_056732.1, read on the forward strand.
TTAATATTGTTACGTATCTATCTATTTAAACTAAGTAGACTAAGTATACACCCTATAGAACATGTTTCATTGAGCCCTGGAGGGTGGTATGTTTCCAACCTAATTTGCCATCCCAGTTCCAACGCTAGCAATTTTAATGAGGCTGGGCCACCTCTACTGTCTTGTTGCACTTGATCGATACCAATGAATTTAAATTGGTGATTTGGATTCTCCAATACATGTTTTGCTAATGCATTTGTTGACTTTTGATTCCTGATAGCATACTGGTGTTCGTAAATTCTGTCTTTGAATTTACGTTGGTTCCTACATACAATGATGTACAATTTTGGCATATAGCTAAATATACTATCTGTTTGGAATTACATGTAAGTCTATATTTGAGTTTGAATTCACCTTTGTTCGTTTTGAATCTATTTGATTCTATAATGAACCTACAATAATTACAATTGTGGCATCTGAACATTCCTGGGGTTCTCACCAACGTAGATTTCATTTCGAACCAAGATTTAAGGTTCCTACCTCTTCTGTATGTCACTGAAGGGTTGGGACCTAATTTGTTCGATATGGTCGAGTCTACCCCAAATAGTTGCCAGTTATTCTGAATAATTCCCACAAAGTAGTAGTGGAAGTTCCAAATTCCTTGGCATTTATTGAAAAGAATAATGGAAGTTCCAATTTCTTATAGTCAGTATTAATACCACCCCAGGTCTCCCCTGAAAAGAGTCTATTGACCTTGTGTGACTAAACTGATTGACACAGTGTAAATAACATAAATAAAATACAAACCTTGCCTAGGTCAATAAAGAGTGCTCCTGTAATTGTCCTTTGTTCATAATCTGAAAGATGTCATCAGTAAGAGTATAAATTCTCATTGTACTCCAGCCTGGCCAGAAGCTGTGCTGGCAGGGAGGGAAGCACTTTATATGCATTTAAGTTGAGTATGAGTTGACAGTAGACATGTTTTGTGAGCACTGTACCTACTCCTGGGAAGACTGATATTGGTCTGAAGTGATTGGTTGATGCTAGTTTGGGGAATTTTGTGGTAGAGGTCAAATTACCTATCTTTCATTGTTTTGGCATGATTCCTGTATTCAGGCATATATTGAATAGTTGCTTCAATTTCAAAAGAAGATGGTCTTTGCACGGGTAGATGAACAAAGGAAGGATGCTGTGATACCTGTGCCCTGGCCCAGCAATCAAGGAGCCTCAATCCTCACCACTAACACCAGAGAGGACGTCTCATATATGAGGAAAGGATAACAAATACACACAGTAAAGTGCAATTTCCCTTAACAGCACACAGAGATCACAGTCAGTCTGGGACTGGTCGCTCCCTTGCTCCCCAGATCCCCAATAAAACTCCCCACTGACACAGCTATAGGGTCCAGATCTCAGCCTAGCTGGGCAAGCTAAAATCTCCAGCACCCTCTCTGTCCAACCAGTGCTTCATGTTCCTGTCCAAGTAGCTGATACACACACACACTTTGAAATAAGAGTTTACAGAACCACACAGACACTTCTAGGGAAGGCTGGCGCAGGTTCTCCAGCTGTGCCCCCTTTTACCCAGACTATACAGTAGTAATTACTGCCACCACCAAGCTAATATTTATCAGCTACTCAAAGGCCCCTAAAAGGGTGTCCAATTATTGCTGTGCAATATTATTATCCAGGGCTAAAGCTAAAGGAGTGGCTTTGTACAATTTTACCAAAGGCATACAAGTACTCTAAAGAGCTTAAATTATCTCTACACAAACCAGACACAGTTAAAAGATTTTAAAATATTTAATGATAAATAAGTAAAACCACAAGACAATACTTTCTATTACACAGTCAGTGCTAGTCAAGAAAGTTCAGAGATCACACAGAAATACTTAAATCAGTAGTACAGTTCTGACATCACAGAAAACCACTTAGTCTAAACTTTCTAATTCCTAGCTATTGCTAAAGAAAACACACTTCTAAAATAACTTACTTATAGAGCAAGGCAGAGTGCTGTGAGTTGGATAGTCAAGGCGAAATGCTTAATAAGCTCTGGCTCTCACTGTTTAAATTGAAACTGCAGTTCTGATAAAACATTACGTTATCTTTTACACTTTGCTGGTGTTCCCAGGTTGACAGAAACTGCATTTACATTCTTTTACACTTAGAGCAATAAAGGATATTCTGTATGTAAATTCTGGTCATTAACTTTAGCCTTAAAACAATAGGCAGGATGCTTACTCCAGATTAATCGACTCCAAATTTTAATTTCAAAGGACCAATAAGAAATGCATAGCTTTCTTTACAGCAGATGACAATGTTGCCACATCAGTTTAAGTTCAACATTTCACAGCACATTCTTTCATTTAAAAAAACAAGCTTGTAGTTCAACATTTATATTTACAAATGATAGAGTTATCTGCACAATTCTATCTGGCTAGACTGGCAGCCTTCACCCATCTCTACCAGTCTTCACATTTCTCCCCCCCACCGCCGGAGAACTCAAGCTACTTTTTCAAGTGACCCTTGAGAAACGCCACTTGAGAGGGTTAGGTCTATCTGCGTGTACCTCACCCCATTTCCTGTCTTGAGACCCCATCTGCATTGGCATTGCTAACCCCACTGCCGTGCTGCACTGACATATATGCGCAACCCCAGGCTCCATCTTAGCAACTTGGCATCTTGCTGGCTGGCTCTGTTTAACCATATTAGGGGGTTGTGATCTGTCATAACAGTGAATTTCCTTCCATACAGATAAGGCTGAAGTTTTTGCAGTGCTCACACTATGGCTAGACATTCCTTTTCTACAGCTGCATAGCATTCCTCCCTGGGTTGGAGCCTATGACTGAGATAAACCACTGGGTGCTCTTCTCCCTCATAAGAAATCTGCTTAAGAACAGACCCCATCCCATGGTTTGAAGCATCCACCCGCACAACAAATTCTTTGCTGTAATCTGGACTGGCTAACACAAGAAGTCCTCCTAAAGCTTCTTTAAGCTTCTGAAATGCCTGCTCACATGCCGGGGTCCACACTACCTTATCTTGCCTGTTCTTCCTTGTCAGGTCTGTGAGGGGAGCAGCTGGGATCCATACAGATCCCCGACAGCACTTTCTGCCAAAGCAGAAATCACTGAACATACTTAAATGAAAGTGCTGTTCACCGAAGCAGCACTTTCAGAGAAGTATGCTCGTTGTGCTGGTCACACTATGGTGCAGTTAAGGGAAATTTCCATTTTCCCCACTGGAGTGCAAACTCAAAGTGAGAATATAAATGCAGGAGGGGTGTGGGGAGCTTGCCCCCCTGCATAAAAGAATATTTAGTGTTTTTTTTTCTGACGCACTTTAACGAAAGCGCTTTTTCAGTGAAAGCGCTTTCGTTAAAGTGCGTTCGGTTATTTTGGATTTGGACTATTGAACTTTTGTTTAATAGTCCTAGATCTGTGCAGCTATGGTACTGTAACTGGGAACAAACTTTCTGTAGTACCCTGCTGTCCCTAAAAATGCCCTCACCTGCTTTTTAGTGACAGGTGCAGGCCATGCCTGAATGGCTTCCACTTTGGCAGGTTCTGGCCTTATCTTACCATTCCCCACTCTATGTCCTAGGTAGGTGACCTCTGCCATACCCACCTGACATTTGCTCGGCTTAATGGTCAACCCTGCCCTCTGTAGTCTGCGCAGGACCTCCCTGACATGCTGAAGGTGCTCTGACCAGGAATGGCTGTAGATGGCAATATCATCTAGGTAAGCAAGCATAAACCCTCCTGCTAGGATACAATCTACCAGCCTCTGGAAAGTCACTGGGGCATTCTTCATCCCAAAGGGCATCTTTGTGAACTCATACAAGTCAAAAGGAGTCACAAAGGCTGACTTCTCTCTAGCATTGGGAGTCAAGGGCACCTGCCAGTAACCCTTGGTAAGATCAGTGGTTGTAAGATACTTAGCCCCACCCAGCTGCTCTAGGGCCTCATTTGTCCTAGGCATGGGGTAAGCTTCTGACTCTGTGTGACTATTTTATTTCCTGTAGTCCACACAGGACCTGGTGCTGCCATCCTTCTTTGGCACCAGCACCACTGGGGAGGCCCAGGGACTGTTGGATTCTTGAATCACCCATAGTTCCAACATCTCCTGTACCTCCTCCCTCAAGGTCTGTCTGACTCCCTCAGGCACCCTATAAGGGGTCTGCCTAATAGGCCTTTGGGGTCTTGTATCCACCTGGTGCTGCACTAGGTGGATGCACCCTGGTTTCCCAGTGAACACGTCCCCAAATTCCTGCAACACTGCTTGGATTTCTCAAACCTGGGTAGAAGATAGCTGCTGGGACATTGCTACCCCTTCCACTGAGGAGATCAGTCCCCAGATCACCCTCAGACTCCTCCTGCAATCCAATGCAAATGCTCAGCACAAGGGCCTCCCTATCATGGTAAGGTTTCATCATGTTAACATGGTACAATTTGTGTCCCTGCCGTATGCCTAGCAGTTCCACCATGTAGTTAACATCACTTACCTTTCTTACCACATTGTATGGACCTTCCTAAGCTACTTGCAGCTTGTTGTGTCTGACAGAAATGAGCACCATTACCTACTGCCCCACAGCATACTCTCTAGCTTGAGCATTCCTGTCATACCACATCTTTTTCTGTTGTTGGGCTTCTGCCAGGTTCTCCTGGGCCAAGCCCATGAGTTTTCTGAACCTTGTCCTGAGGGTTAGGATGTATGCCACAACAGACTCCTTGTGAGACTCACTCTCACATTCCCACTCATCTCGAATTAAATCTAGAGGTCTTCTCACCCAATGCCCATACAGCAACTCAAAAGGTGAAAAAGCTGTGGATTCCTAGGGAACCTATCTGTAAGCAAACAACAGATGGGGCAAATATTTGTCCCACTCCCTCTTAAGCTGATCTGCAAATTCCTGTAGCATGGACTTGATTGTAGAGTTTAACCTCTCAACAAGACCATTAGTCTGGGGATGGTAGGGGGTGGTCTTCATGTGCTTCACTCCACAGAACTTCCACAGACAAGCCAGTAGGTCTGACATGAAATTGGTACCTCTGTCAGACAGTATTTCTTTTGGGAAACCGACCCTGCTGAAAATCTCTAACAAAGCATTTGCCACCTTCTCTGACTCAATGGAGGACAAAGCCACTGTCTCAGTATCGTGTAGCATAATCCACTACCACTAGGATATACTTTTTCCCTGTGGAACTTGGGGTAATCAGAGGACCCACAATATCCATAGCTACCCTCTGAAATGGCTCCTCGATCACAGGCAAAGGCATCAAAGGAGCTCTCACCTTGTCTCCTGCCTTGCCTACCTTTTGGCACTGCTCACAGTTCCTGAAATACCCTGTTACATCTCTGGAAATTCCAGGCCAATAGAAGTTCTGCATAATACACCTCGTTGTACATTTTATGCCCATATAACTTGCAAAGGGAATATCATAGGCTATGGCTAGAAGTGCCAGATGGTAGGCTCTAGGCTCTACCAACTACTGTACTCTCTCACCTTCTATCCCTCCCTCAGGAGTCCACTCTCTGTATAGTACCCCTTTGTCCCAGTATACAGATTCCCCCTTTCCTTGAGAATCAGATGCCTCCCTAGCTACCTGCCTCAGGCCTTGCAATGTAGTGTATGAGAGCTGAGCCTGTCTCAACTCTCTCTCCTTGTAACCCTTCCCAGCTCCCCTTCCACAGGAACTCTGGCATCCTCTGACAGTGGTGCCTCACTGTCAGCCTGGGTACTGCTGCTCACCTCTACCTTTGTAGTCACTTTGTCCAAGGGATCATCAATACCCACAAGCAGCTGTGGCTCACCTTCTGTCTCACTGCTACAGCATAACTCACTCCCTGATGTAACCACCTCAACAGTCCTGGCTACAAGTATGCAGTCTGTCTGGGTCTCTCCAAGGCTACCAGATCCACATGCTTGTCTCTTAGCCTGACTGCGTATAACTATATAAGTACATGGTACTGCCTCATCCAAATCCATCCCTCTCAGGACATCTGCAGGATGTTAGTTTAGTACCCCTGTTGTCTCAAGACAACCTACTATTCGCATTTTGTCTCTCCCACTTACTGGCTCCATCACCTTTGGTTCCCCACCTTGCCTCTGTGGACACCTGTATGCCACATGGCCCCACTGGTTGTATTCAAAACATTTAACCCTAGCTCCTGGACATGTACCTGGACTAGTGGCTTCCCCTACTACTGGTAGATTCTATTGGGGCAGTCTGTGCTGCCCACCATGGGTTCCTTTAGACCCATGAGCTGTACTGGGAGTCCCCTTCCTGTGCAGGGCTGCCCTGCTTGCCAGGTATAGGTCTCCCTTTTTCCCCAACTCATCTGAAGTAGCACATTGTCTATCAGCTAACCAGATCCTCATGTCCTCAGGCAAAGTACTAAGGGCTTATTCCCTCACCAAAAGGTCTTCCAGTACTTCAAAAGAGGTGACCTGACATCCACTCACCCACCTATGGAAATAAGTGCTCAATTCAGCAACATATTCACACACACTTTCATCTACCTTGTGTCTATGCTCACAAAACATTTTCCTATATGTTTCAGGTGTTAGCTTAAACAGTTCTAAAATACATTTCTTTATAGCAGTATAATCAAAACATGCAATGTCATGCATTTTAGATAATGCAGTTACAGCTTTACCATGGGGTAATGGGGTCAGGAACCGTACCTAGCCCTTGGTCATCTTCATAATGTTTACGTACCCTCTCAAACATATGAATGAAACTATCAAAATTATCCCCCTCTTTAAACTGCAGAAGAAATTTACTGACCTTTTGTGCTTCTGGAGTCCAGTAACTCCCTTCCCCATTACCTCCATGACTCTGGAAAACAGTCAGCATCTCCTTCTCATGCTGCCTCTGTCTCTCTTGTTCCTCAGCTTGCAGACATAACATTCTCATTCTCCTCAGCCTGCAAACATCACAGTCTCTCATTTGCTTTTAATTCCACATGCCTGGCCTCCAACTCAAGTCTCTTTAGCTCCAGCTGGATTTTTAAGTCCACTGCAGACAGGTTGAACTGTCCATTCTCAGAGGGAATTATATCTCCACTGCCAGTCTGATTGTCCTCCTGGTTGCTGTTTTCTGATGCAGCTGTAACCAAGGCTGCAATCAGGTCTGCCTTAGTCAGGTTTCCATGCACCAGTCCCCTTGCCTGGCACATCTACACCAGCTGGCTCCTTGTCAGCTTTCCATACTCCTCTGCTGACATGCTGCCTGCTCACCCTGACTAACTAAGCTAAAAAAAGAAATAAAACAATTGTGATCTGAACTCTGAGTAGTCACTGCCTGGCTGTTTTAGAGTACAAAACACCTTCAAAGCTTACTGTACACAAGCTACAGGATTCCCTCTACCCACACCACTACAAGCCAATTAGTATTTGCCAACTAATTAATATGTGATGTGGATATCCCACCGCTGCCAAACAATTGATATGTGAGGATATCCCAACCACTGCCACCTATTAATATGAGAGGTGGATATTCCAACCATTGCCACCAATTAATAAGTGACACCCGTGCCCTGGCCCAGCAATCAAAGAGCCTCAATCCTCAAAACTGGCACCTCATATATGAGGAAAGGATAACAAATTCACACAGTAAAGTGCAGTTTCCCTTAAGAGCACACAGAGATCACAGTCAGTCTGGGACTGGTCACTCCCTTGCTCCCCAGGACTCCAATAAGACTCCCCACTGGTACAGCTATAGGGTCCAGATCTCAGCCTAGCTGGGCAAGCTAAAATCTCCAGCACCTTCTCTGTCCAACCAGTGCTTCATGTCCCTGCACAAGTAGCTGACACACACACACACTTTGAGATAAGAGTTTACACAACCACACAGACACTTCGGGGGAAGGCTGGCACAGGTTTTCCAGCTGTGCCCCCTTTTACCCAGACCATATAGTAGTAATTACTGCCACCACCAAGCTAATATTTATCAGCTACTCAAAGGCCCTTAAAAGGGTGTCCAATTATTACTGTGCAATATTATTATCCAATTGGTAGTATAGCCCAGGGCTAAAGCTATAGGAGTGGCTTTGTACAATTTTACCAAAGGCATACAAGTACTCTAAAGAGCTTAAATTATCTCTACACAAACCAGCCACAGTTAAAAGATTTTAAAATATTTAATAATAAATAATTAAAACCACAAGACAATACTTTCTACTACACAGTCAGTGCTAGTCAAGAGAGGTCAGAGATCACACAGAAATACTTAAAATAAATCAGTAGTACAGTTCTGACATCACAGAAAACCACTTTGTCTAAACTTTCTAATTCCTAGCTATTGCAACAAGAAAACACACTTCTAAAATAACTTACTTATAGAGCAAGGCAGAGTGATGTGAGTTGGATAGTCAAGGCAAAAGGCTTAATAATCTCTGGTTCTTACTGTTTAAATTGAAACTGCAGTTTTGATAAAACATTACACCATCTTTTACACTTTTCTGGTGTTCCCAGGCTGACAGAAACTGCATTTACATTCTTCTACACTTAGAGCAATAAAGGCCATTCTACATGTAAATTCTGGTCATTAACTTTAGCCTTAAAACAATAGGCAGGATGCTTACTCCACACTCATCGACTCCAAATTCTAACTTCAAAGGAACATATATAAAGTAATTTTAATTTCAAAGGACCAATAAGAAATGCTTGACTTAGCTTTCTTTACAGCAGATGGCAATGTTGCCACATTGTTTTAAGTTCAACATTTCATAGCACATTCTTTCATTTAGAAAACAAGCTTGTAGTTCAACATTTATATTTACAAATGATAGAATTATTTGCACAATTCTATCTGGCTAGGCTGGCAGCCTTCACCCATCTCTACCAGTCTTCACAGATGCTACCACTACCTGGGGACCATCTGATGAGATACTGTTGGGGATTTTTGCTACATCTTTTATTTTTAAATACAACTCTGAAATAAAAAGGAGGCAATTCTAAGAAGATATCTACATGGTTCATAGGTTCATAGGCTGGTACTAGGCTATCAGCCCTAGGGCCTATACAAGCCTAGCCATAACAATTCCCTGGATATTTCATCCCACAATAGTATTATTGGGGAGGTTGAAGTTTGAGATGTTGGATAATTCTATGAGAAAGTCTTCAGAGGTAAAAATCCCTCAAAAAAAGGTTGGTATGTTGTTATAGTGTAGTGTAATGTAGGGTTGTGGACATTTGGGAAAGATTCATCCTGTCATGTTATTGACTTCAGAATTTCTTTTCATTGAAGTAATTATAATGGAGTGATGGTGAAGATGTTAGCTCTATATCACCTTGTTGCTTTTTTGACTAGGACTCTTAAGTTTTGTGAAGGTCTGGTTTTCTATAGCTGGGTATTGCTTCCAAGTGGAGCAAGCTTTGTCTCTAAACTTGCAGAGGCCTTTTAGTTAATTGATTAACCGTTTACTTTGGGAGGATTTATAGAGACTGGTAATTGGTGGGAACTGCTTGTTTTCAAGTTTGAGAAGGAAAGTGCTGAGGGCACTAGTGATACTGTAAGGTTCCTTTATGATTAGGAGGTTGTCCCAGGAGTGTAAGGCAAGCTGTATCAGAAGTTTTTTTGTATCACTTAAGTTCTAGACACACATACATTAATAGAAAACCAAACAAAATATATTAGCATATTTTCTATTTGCATACATTATAGATCACATTTTTTATAAATTTCATCAGTCTAACATTACATAAATTACTCAGGTCCTTCCTTCCTTTAAATGTCATTTCTCCTCATCTTGAATGTTCTTCTGCATGTATTGCTGCCATAAATCCCATTTATTTCTATGTAATTTGCTCCTTCCCTTTTCTAAAGATTCCTCTTCCAGTTCTTTTCTCTCTCTTTTACAATATTCAATATTTCAAATGCAGTCAGGCTTCCATTTTCTAGTAATTTATTTTTGGCAGTCAAAATTATTAAACTTAATAAGACCTTAATTTGTCTAGGCAGTTCAGATCCTGTGTCCTGGCTCAAAAGAATAATTCCCTTAGTTCCAGTCATTTGCTCCCCAATATTTCTGACAGAGAACTCTGTGGGGAATTTTTAAAAATCTGCCAACGCATTACACTCCCAATAAACATCTTGCCAGTTATTTCTTTCTTCTTCATCACATCTCCAACATTTGCTATCTAGTCAAGGAAAAATTCTTTGAAGTCTGCCTGGGGTATAAAAATAAACATTTCCAAGTAAAAATCTGAAACCTTCAGGACTTTGTTTCATACTCTGGAGCCATACATATGCCCTCCCATTGTTCCCTTGTAAACTGCTTTTCTAGTCTCTCTTCCCACTCTTTCCTATCCTCCTCTGATTGATTGTTATAGTCATATTGCAATATTTTATATACCCTACTAATTATCCCTTTTTAACAACAGTATCTGTTCTAGATTAAACTAAAAACTCTATCGGACCAGGTCTTTCACTCAGGGTTCTCCTATTTCTCTTTCTCTTTAACTACACTCTGATATCAATCCCTGGTAGGGAAGGAGTCTATAATCTACAATTCAAATTTCTCCTTGACCTCGTCCGACTCTATTACCTCTATGACATCTCTATTCATTTACCCTAAATACCTTGTTTGCTTTGCCAGTTATCTCCAGCAAATTCCAGGCCACTCATGCCTATTTTCTATAACCCTACATACAGTCATCCATATTGGCAAAATTACCTTTCTTAATTCCCTTGCTGGCTTAATTCTTAGAATATTTTAATGCAACCTTATGAATATAATATTCATTGTGTTAGTTTTTGTTTTCCTTAAGGATCTACATCCAAAATTCCACTCTCTCCTTAGTTATTGGACTCCCCCATGCTTCATCATCATCCCTTTCCACTTTGTATTATAACCTTCTGCTTGTGTATGTATATGAGCTTTAACTATGTAGCTATAAAATATCCAAACAAATCAGGTAATCCTAAACCACCTTCTTCTATTAGGAGAAGTAACTTGTCCCACAACTCTTTCTCTCCCTCTTCACCTTCTAGATAAATTCCTTCAACTCTTTATTATTAATTATTGTCCACAACCTCTCCTCTGGTTAATAAAAATATGCCTGATCTGCATTTAAAACTAAAGGAACTAAAAACCTTTCACTACTTGCATCTTATTATCTATAACCATAAACAACAGCTTCCACTTCTCAGTTTTTGTATTATCGTTTGTTTAGACTCTTCTCACATATCCTTAGCTGCCATAATGGAAGCCTTCTTAATCCATACTCCTAATAATTCATTTTATTGTGTCAAGTTGTGTCAGGAGGTTTGGTGTATTTTGTTGAGAATGTAGATGGAATGTAATTGGCATGGAGCATTTTGGACAGAGTGGGAGTCATGATGATTGTCACTGATGGAGGTGCGTAGGATTGAAATATTTTGCATGGAGGTATGGTCACTAGTGATTAGATGATCTAGAAGTCAGAGGTTGTTAGAATTGTCTAGTAAAGCCTGTAATGAGTTGGAAAAAGTGCAAATTCTGAGAGAAGATCTTATGCATCTGAGAGGCATTTGGAGTTAAGTAGTTGAGGCTAAAGTCACCTAGGCTTATCCCTTTTGTAAGAGTAACATGAGTCCAGGATTTTAATTAAAAGTGGGGTCAGGGAGGTAGGAGGTAAGCAGCAGCTAGATTTAGGGAATAATGTTTGTTGAGTGTATGGGAGATGGAGAGCCTGTTAGGGTCATAATGACTGTTAAAGGATTTCTGGTTGGGGGAGTTATGGAATTCTTTATGTAGGAGTACACTGCCATGTGTCCTATTCCCTATTCCTGCATTAATTAGGTGTAGTTTAAGAAGTGGTTTAACTTAGGAGTGTCTGACGTTATCCATGACTCAGTAATTGCAAGGATGCCTGGATTATATAAAACTAGGATGGGTTTTAAGCTCCTGTAATTTCTTGAGCATACTGCATGTGTTCAGCATGGCAATGTGTAATGTGCTATATTTGTTGAAAGTAGTACACGTCTCAGCCTCTGGACATAGCTAAAAATAATAGTGGGATAAAGCCCCCAAAATAGGGACACATTTTAAATATTTATTATTTATCATTATTTATTTATCTGCAGTTTGTTTGGCAGGATAGTCCAAATGGGCCACAAGGAGCCCGTTTTCAATGCAGTCCTGAGGAGAAAAGCTCCAGGAAAATACAAATGCATAGTACACATTGTACATATACATTACAGATTATCTCATAGTTATACAAAGTAAATATAATAAAAAAGTTAACAATGATAGAATACATCAGTATAGTTTGTAAAACAGCAATAAAAAAAACTTTTTACCCAAAAGTAGCAGTGTAGGGTAACTGTTAAGTAGTTGATCGAATAGTTCAATAGAGGTATGGAACTATAAGAGGCAGTGATGGTGTATTTAGTTCTAGGAGAGTAGTAAGTGGCATTAGAAGGATTAGGTAGGATGGGAACAGATTAGGTAGGATTGCTTATATAAACTTAGAAAGTTGTTAAAATACACAGTTTTGTGTTCCATGCATTTTATGAAGGATATAAAACCTGAAACTCAAATGTCTGTCATCATTTAGTGAATTTAATCCTCACTGATTTGCCACAAAAATCCAGAAACCACATTTTTTTATGAGGAACAGACCAAAAATATGAGGCAAGATTCTGGACATTGTGTGAAAATCTGGGCAGTTGAGAGTTATGATAGTGGTAGGTCTGAGACGGATTTCAATGAAACCACAGAGAAGTAAAATTTGTATTAGTAGAATTTGTGAAAAGTAAGACAGTGAGAAATCCACAAAAAAAAACAAAACAAAACAAAAAAACAGGTAGGCAGCTCTAGGACACCAGAAAAAATTCTTTCAAAGGATAATTCAGCTCAGGCCACACATATAAAAATAAGCAGTTTTATTAAAACATTGGTTTGAACAAAGCATTGTCAATTAATCCTGTTTTAAGGATGAAGCACCTTAATTCTAGATTATTTTATTGGTTAATATGGCGGAATGTGTTTTATTGGAGGGTATTTAAGATGGTGGATTCCTTTTGTAATTTGAGATCTGAAGAAGTTCCACTCGGAACGAAAGCTCTAAACTCTTTATTGTATTTTAATAAAACAGCTTATTTTTGTATGTGTGGCCTGAGCTGAATTATCCTTCAAAAGGATTTCTTCTGGTGTCCTACAGCTGCATACTTGTTTTTTGTGGAAGACAGTGAGTAATCTGAGGAAGCTGAAACAAGACAGCCTGTATTGCGCATTCTTTGAAAGGAAAAGCACTGTGCTTATTTGTTTGAGGAAAGCTGTAGGTATAATAGTAGACCTATGTTTGTTACTGTTACCCCTTTGAAAGGAAAGAAGGAACCTTGCTCATCTGCATTAGACAATTATAAGTGAAAGAAGGAAAAACTAGTATACTGTGCTTCAGTAAAAAACTGAAATAACAAGTTAGCAATGGATAAATCAAGAAAGCAACAATAGTTTTTGACACTTTACAAATATGTGTGAATGCTGTCAGAAAATTAGAGCAACATTTTGTCTGGTTACAAGATGTAGTCATAAAAAGTAGAAGTAAAGTTTTTTGTTTCTCTCTCTAGTGCTTGAGCTTTCTCATCTTACATAAACACTTGAAGCTTTCTCTGGTAAACAGCTCAAGCTTTGTGGAGTTTCCCACCCATGCAGAGAATCAGGGCTGTTAACAGCTCATGATTTTGAATGGTGAATAGCTTTAGAAGGTTCATTTAAATAATAAGTGGAACCTATGAATAATGCATTAGCTCAAATGTCAGTACGTTCTCAGTTTAACAAAGTCAATGAAACCATAAGATTATGAATAGAGAAAGTATCATACAGCAACTGGACAGGTGATGTCCTTGGTTACAGTCAGGGTGTCTCACACAGCTCTGTCCTAGGCCCTTACTTGTTTAGATTGTATCTTTCAGTCTTAACTTTTTCATCTGAGGTGTTTACAGTCTATACACAGGTGACCTGAAGTTGGATAAACTAATTACAAGTGTTACAGATAAGACATATCTGCAAAAAACCTTGACTAAATTGACTAGTTGGGCACAGGAGAATAATATGCTGATAAATACATCAAAAACTAAGCATGTGAGATTTGGGAGACATAAACTGAAAGGTGAATACTTAATACAGCACACAGTGATTGAAACTGTAGACTCATTTAGGGACCTGAGTATATGGGTAGATTCAGCTATGAGATTTTCTAATCATATCAACCAGTTGTTTAATTATAGTTATAGAACTATAGGTTGTATAAAAAGATGTATAAAGTCTAGGAAATTAAAAAATAATGAAGTCATTGTTTGTTAGTTACATTAGATGAAACTTGAGTATGGAGTAATAATATGGAAATCTTATAAGAAAACAAGCGTGAGTAAACTGGAAAGAGTACAGCGGAAATATATCAAGGGCATCCATGGATGTGAAAATCTAAGTTATTATGAAAGACTAAAATATCTGAACTTGTACAGTGTCTCTTAAAGATATCTAAGATATATTATTCAGGTATATAGGGCATTTAGGGACAACTACCTCTGGGAATTTTTGGGGTTATCAAAAAGTACTAGAGAATCATCAGACAACCTATGTAGAAAAGTCTATAGGAATAAGAAGTGTACTAACTGGTTCTCTGACAGAGTAGCTGATACATGGAATAGATTACCAAATTACATTAAATCAAGCACTAGTTTAGATATTTTTAAGAACAGCCTGGACACTTATTATGGGAACAAGTGTTTTGGTATATTGGCAAGCTAGGAGGGCATTTATGCCCGTGCTTGAAAAATTTGTATGTATGTATGTGTGTGTATAAATCATCTCATGATAACTGGTATGCAACGTATGTGTGTTGAACATTTGCATAATGCATACACAGTGGAAGTGATGCATTACTATGATGTGAGAAAAGTTTCAGGAAATCATTTTCAATACCTGAGGGGAATTTGAAAGAGGAACGACTTAAACTTTATGAAAATAATTTACTTTGTTATGGGATAAATTAATAAATTAATAAATTTCCTAAGAAATATAATAATAAGTCTGGTTTTGTTACAGAATCATAGGAAATAACATTTACATTCAATACCATTTTATTGGCCCCAATATTACTTCTCTTAGTGATATTAAAATTGTAAATAAAAGATTAATTCTTTAGTGAAGAATCTTTAGTTAACACTGAAGATTAATATTTTAGCATTGACTTTGCTCAATCTACTCATATGACCTTATAAAATAATCAAACTCAGACCAGCAAACTCACAGCATAGATGTCCTGAAAGTATGCAGTATCCATGGTGAATTCAAACCACTAGTAGCTTGGAGTTCAGAGTTCTAGGTATAAATAATGGATTTGGATCTAATTTGTCAATCCACAGTTTAACGTTCTACATCTCCCAGTGCATTGGAGCAATCATCATGTACCCCATTTGTTGAGGCATACTTGTGGTACTGAATAACATCTACTGTCCTGTCCTTCTGACTCTTGAAATACAAATGACAAAGGACCAGCCTGGATCATTGTACAGTGAATAATTGTAGACCACGTACAATTCTCATTGATGTTTACCTGCTTGTTTCTGCCAGGAAAAGCTGCTGAACTATCAAAAGTGCCGAATTCAGCAGTGAAGTAAAATTAAACCTTAAGAGGAAACTTTTGCCTTCACTACCGTCCCTTTCACTCCTTAGTCTGAATGATCTAACACTCAACTGGTCACTATACCCATACATCCCAACCCTGAATCTGGGAGTCATATTGTATCTCACTGCATACTCAACAAACCAGTCTTCTAAATTTGTTCACCCCAAGTACTTTTCCTATCACTCAGTGATCACTGCCCCATTATACAGGCTTTATATAACTACTGGCTCCCTTATAAATTCCTAGTCATTTATGTGCCACAAGCATTATTCACTTCTCCTGAAACTATCCTTACATGAGTTGGGGCATGTGCTAAGGCTTAGTGACAATAAGAATGGACATGAATACGCCTTTAATACCTTTGTGCGTGTCAAGACATCTTTGGTGTACTACCCCCTACTAAGTTATAGAGTATCTCCTCCAAATGACTAACAACCTCAAGTGAGGAAAGAGATAAATTTACAGATAATGCTTAGTTTTCTATTATAGGAACAGAAATCATGCTGACAAGGTTGCATTTACCTTGTTCTGCAAAACATGCAACAGATTTTCAAAACCAGGTATGTTTTCATATCTCAGACTTAGGAAGACTTCAGAGTCAGGTAACTCCAGATTCTTTTTGATGTAAGTCCGCTACCTTGCTAAGAAGGCAAAATAAAAAAAGGCAAAGTTCATTGCACGGTAATGCAGACAGCTGAGCTGATTTTCTACAGAAGGTCATTCCTCCTACTCCTGTTTTGCAAATGAAATCGATATATTTTTAGAAAATCATTTTCTACTGCTTCCTATACCCAATCAGCTACTTTTGTACAACATTCTAATGTCATCCCACCATATACTCTTGATTAGATATTAACCCATAGCATAGAAACTTCCCACGTCATGGACATCTGAGTGTAAATTAAGTACACCCCAAGTTCGCCTGGACCAGTAACACCTTCAGCTTCTACCTTCTTCAGTGAATATACAACTTAACAATCATCACAGAACCTTCTCTGCCTTCCGAAAGAAGCATCACTCATTCCAAAGTTCAGTTTGGCCTAGCAACCACGGGAAGCAACTTCAAACTCATTTCCTACTTTCATCATCTTTCAGAAATTCTGGAAATAATGGATATATCCCAGATTTAGGATGACTCTCTTCAGACATTGGCTACATTATGCTGAACAGCATGGTTTACAACAGAGTCACAGTGCCTCATATTCTTAATAACTACATTTTTGGTGGAACGGGTCTAGGTGGATATCACTGTTGCCCATCGTAATGACCAATTTAAATGATTTAGTTTAGACTTCTTTTTGTTTAATGTTTTACAAATGAATAAAGTTAAACATAAAAAAGTGTTCATATACCTGTCCCAGGTGTGTACATGTGAAGAGGAATGCTTGCTCTCTAGCAGATGGCAGCTTAATCCTGCAGCTTTTTGTTAGAGTTGAACACAACTGCTTTGCCCAAAGAGGTCGTTTAAATTGGAAAAGAGAATGAAAAAATAATAATAAAAGTAAACATGAAAAAACAGATGTAGTCTCTCAAGAATTCCACTACACTGCTAATTACGGTACCCCAAAAATCCCAATGTGCAAGACCAACATATGTGATTCTGCAAGCCTATACACTCCATTTCCCCTCTGAACCTTTCATTGTGCAATTCTACCTCCAGAGACAGTGCTTTGCACTAAGAAAGGAGAGTTGGCATAATGATTAAGATTTCGACCTCACAGGGTTTGATTCTGACCTCTGGTTACTGGATAGGCTTGTAGTAGTCTGCAGATGGATAGCCTAGTATTTACCTAGGAACCTAGGAACTTGGGACACATAAGGTAAAATAATGCAGTCAGGTAGCTAATGGTCAGGTAAAGGGTGCATAACTGAAAAAAAAAACAATGCCACTACAGAGTCACAGACATCTGTAGTCTCAGAAAACTCTTAGGAATGGTATAGTGTCAGAGATAGCAGCAATCTGTAGAAATATAACAGAAAATGCTGAAGTTAGAAAAAGAAAATGCATCATTGGCTAAACTACTAAAGGCAGCAATGGAAAAGCTACAATACACTAAGAAAAGAAAAAAAGAGAGTTAAAGGGTTGCTTTAAGTACACAACATGACAATTGTAGGAATAACTAAAGTTCTTAGAAATATTATGAATTTTGTTATGCTGGAAGTGGTGTACCCTATGAAACTACATGTGTTTGCAATTTTTCAGTTGTTTATTTTTAACTGTCTTAATATAAATTATACAAGCAAGCAAGCAATTTAATTTTCTCAGATCATATTAGAAGCCAAATAATTTAGTCCTCCTTATCCTTTAACAAAAATAAACACATCTGAGATTTTTTTTGCTACATCCATTATCTATTGTATGTCTTGGTGATGGAAGTGGTAGTAAAAATTGCATTTTGGAAGTCCAGAACTTTCCATCTGGATCAGTAGTTCTCAGCTGTTTCTAGTGAAATTTTACCCAGCATGCATTGAATCTGCCCTGAAGGTCCATTCACAGCTGGTATGCCTGGTACAGTTCCCTTAGAATCGGCCCAGAGGGCATCTTCACTATGTCAGAAACCACCTCGACTGGCTTTTCTTAACCAAGAAGAGCAGTGAATCTACTGCGTAATCCTTCAATTTTCATGACCTTATCACACTGTCAGGAAAGCTGAACCCAGCAACACCTGAAAAAAGTATATATTTTTTTAATTTGCTTTCATGAACTTCTCATTTCATTTTCTATCTTAAACTCAAACCTATAGAAGTGTATAAGGATAGAGACAGTCCAGTAAATGTAAGTTTTATCCCATTCTCAATCACATTCCAGTACAACTACTACAGTACTCTTACAACAGTTCCAATCCACTGGTCAGGTTTCCAGTCTTTTCTACCATCACATATGAAAAAGACTAGAACATACTTTTAATCCTGTTAGTGAGGTACTGTTCCCTCAAAGATACTTATAATCATTTCAATGAGATAGCTGCTCCTTCAGCTACAGAGAAAAATTCACCTATTTATATGAGATAGTCATGACTTCTTAGTTTGATGGGGCTGACTTTTATACCTCTTACTTCGCATTCAGCAGTGAGTTGCTCCAAGGGATGATAGACAAACTACAAGTACTTGATATTGTGTCTATGAAAATCTTGCAGAAGATGCATGACATAATGTTTGATGGAGTCCTACACCTACCGTGAATCCATCCTACTATCCAACTTTATCAATCTTTTCAATTTCGCCCAAACAATAAACTGCCCAACTCGTATTGACAAACGCTCTAATATGAAGTCTACATTAGACTGAATCCTAACTAATAAACCAAACCTAGGCTTCTTGGCTGGATGCCTACCTGACTGCCTCAGTGACCACTTTCCAACCTTTCTTTATAGGCAGTGTGTGTATACCCAAAGCAACATCCTCTACAAATATATAATTTCCAAAAAAAATTTCTCCCCCACAACCTTCAACCTTCTTCTACAACAATGTAACAGGTCCTCACTTAAGCACCAACAACTAGATGAGGCTGTTCAATATTTCAACTAAACTTTCCTCACAGTTCTTAATAATTTAGCCCCAACCAGAAAAGTCCGTACTAAGACCAAACCCCTCCCATGGCTAACCAAACAAACCAAACTACTAATGAAACGTAGAGACAAAGCCTGGTCAGCTTATCATACATTATTTATTTATTTATTTAAGTTTGATAACCGGGGAAGTCCCACTGGGCCATAAAGAGCCCATTTTCAGTGGCGGCCCGGGGAGAAAAGCTCCAAATATTGCAAGATACATGTTATATGTTACAAAAGAATAACAAAGATGTGTACAGAACAATTAAAACATTTACAGAAATATAATACATTATGTAATAAGCTTTTAGTGAATTAACATTCAAACAGAAGACTACTAACACTTTTGGAGGCTGGGTAAATTGAACATTTGCAGAAAAAGACATTTTTGTCAAATAAGCTCTTTGTAAGTAAACATTAAACAAGTAGCTACTATCCCTTTGCAGGTTAGGTGGACCATTTTGCATGGAGAGAGTACCAGAAAACTGGACTATGGAAAGTATAGTACATTAGATAGCAGAAATAAAATCAGTCCCTGGTAGGGCAAGACTGTTTTAGGTTGAGATGAAGCAATAGATTTGGTAAATGGTAATGATTTCAGTGCAGGGTAGAAAGAGATGGGGTGGAGAGGGGTTTATGTTGGAGCATGACATGGGCATTCCCATTTGGCTGATAGATGATAGAATAGCTGAGATTTAAAAATGGTATGGTTTGGAAGGTTGCAAAGGTGTGTGTGTGGGGGGGTCCACTGCTTGGCTAAGGAATAGGATAGTAGTAGGTGGCCAGGAGGTCATGCTGGTTTGTGGACCTGTAGAAGATTTTGGTTTGTGGATCTGAGTTGGCAGTTGGGTATATAGGGTTTTAAGGATGTAGTGAGAGATGGGCAGTTTGTGAGTTTAAAGATGAGATTGTGGGCAATGGTGAGTTGTAGGTAACTGAGGTAGTTGGGGAGTTCAAGCCAACTGAGGGTGAGGAGGGAGTGGCAGTGGTGGGATGAGTTTTTTGAATTGGTTGTAAATTTGCAGATCTTGTGGTAGTAGGATTCAAATTTGAATCGTAAGCCAAGGTGGAGATTTGTGTACATCCAAAAGCAAATCTGACCTCCTTAACTACCAATAACTAAGAAACTCAACTAAAAAACAAATAAAAAGAGACAAGCAAGTATACTTCCTATCCTGTCAACAAAATAACCAAAACAACCCTCAAAAATTCTGGCTTTCTGTCAACCATCTCCTAAATCCAGGACACACTTATACACCCCCTCCTGCTACCTGAAACGACCCTGTCCTTGTCTCAACTCAATTCAACACCCACTTCATCAACACCTTTACCTCCCTTCTACACAACCAACCAACCAGTCCAGCCACTCTCTATCCCCATCCCAGCAACAGACAATCCCAGCCCTTTCTCCTTCTCACCCATACAAACCAAGTACATAAAAACCCTCTTAACCAAACTTAAACCAGGCTACACAGCTGCAGATAAAGTCCCCAATGAATTTCTGAAACTTGCAGCACTATCAATTGTATACCCAATCTCAATCCTGATCAATCGCTCAGATAAAGAGCAATATGTCCCAGTCATATGGAAAATATCTCATATTATACCTCTGCACAAAGGCGGCCCCTCAAAAAAACTAACCAACTTTCATCCCATAGCCATACTCTCCCCCCTCGCAGAAATGTAGAAAAATGCATCCACAACAATCTCATAAACTACTTTCTCAACAACAATCTCCTTTCCAACTCTCAGCACAGTTTCAAACCCAAGCACAGTACTAGCACTGCCCTCCTTACCTTCACTAACACAATTTACCACCTTATGAATGAAGGCATGCATGTCTCCTCCATATTCCTAGACATGTCTAAAGCCTTCAACACCATATCTCACCAGCTTCCACTAAACAAGCTATCTTTCTACAGCCTTAGCTTAACCTCACTAACTTGGTTCCATAGCTACCTTTCCAACCATCAACAGGCTACAAAGTGGGAAAACTGTCTTTCCCCCCATTCCTCATCTCCGTGGGTGTACCCCAAGGCTCCATTCTCAGTCCACTCCTTTTCATCATTTTCACTAACAACCTTAGAACAGCAACACAACATGCCTTTACAGTTCAGTATGCAGATGATGCTACCTTTATCTGCTCAGCCCCCTCACCCCAAGAACTCCAACTAAAAATGCAATCCTCTTTCCAAGACATTGAATCCTACCTCTCCCATCACCAACTCATTTCAAATCCCAACGAAACCAAGAACACAGTTTTCAGCAACAAAAAAAAAAAACAATACTTCCCCACCCCCTCTATCAATCATTTCCACCAATGGTACCAATATCAACCCCACTAAACACACAAAACTTTTAGGTGTTACCATAGATGACAACCTAAAATTCGACATACATATTGCCCAAACCATCAAAAAGTCCACATCAAACTAGGTACCCTTTACAGGGCCAAACCATTTCTAACTCCCAATGCCAGGGTAGCCATTGCTCGCACACATCTTTTATCTACCCTTCTCTATGGCTCTCTCATATTTACTAGCCTTCAAAAATCTGACCTCAGTATTAAAAGCATGCTACAATAAGATTGCTAAATTTGCCACCAATCACCCATACAGATCCCACCACTGCTCAGCTCTGTCAATTTTAAACTGGATAGAGCTCCCCAACCTTCTATCTCTCAACCAACTATCCTTAGCCCATAATATAATCCACCATCCCAACAACTGCCCTGACATCTCCTTGTTAGTTCAACCAAATAATAACAGCAGAGCCCTCAGATCTTCCAGCAAACTCCTGCTTAAGGTATCAAACTCCCACAACCAACACAGCGACTCTCTTTATTCACAAAAAATAGCCACCTCTAGAATAACCTTCCCAACACAATAACTAAAAACCCAGTACATGACCAATTCAAATCATTTTAAACACACTGGCTGTGCTCCTGCACTTTCCCAGGTTAATCCTTTTTTTCCACCACCCCTCTTCTGCCTCTCTCACATTGCCTACTGATTTTATCCTGCATGCTATCTAGTCTTTGTGATCATCTGTACTGTAATTGTACAGACCTACAGATTGTGTTATATATTATGCCACAGGCTACTACTGCAACAATAATTGTTCAGCTTGACTGATTGATTGCATTATAGTTTACTGCCATTTGAGTGTCTTTTTACCACTGAATGTTTTGTTCCCAAGTGGAGCTTTTAGGTTCATAGGTTCATAGGTAGGTACTAGGCTATCGGCCCAAGGGTCTAAGTAAACCTAGCCAACAAGATTGCCTGGCTTACGCCACCCAAGAAAGTTATTTTCCCGTGCCCCTGTCGAGCAGAGACACAGAAGTGATTCCTGGGGTATATTTCCTATTTAGGAACCACAAAAAGGCAAAAAAAGCTCTCTGAGCCACAAAAAAGTAAACAGCACTTTCGTTTACTGACATAAGCAAACTTCCTTAGACAAAGTACAATCAGCACTGTTTCATTAAATACAATTAATTAATTACATCACCAACTGCCAAATTAAATTCCATGCCCACATTTAAAGAAATACTTAACAAAAAGTGTGTTAAGTAATACACAAAACCATTTCAACACATAAAATACAAGCATTATCTTGGACATCCCAAATGAATAAAAATTCATCATCATATAATTGCCAAGAATGCATAGGATATTTACTAAAACTATACTTTTAAAAATATATGCATATATGAATGTATAAAAATAAATGCATGACTTGGGAAATCAATAATCATCTTTCAAGAGATTTCAATTTTAAAATACATGTAATAGAAAGAAAGTCATTGAGGCCCGGGGTACATGTGCGTTGAGCCTTAATTGATAAACCAACTCTTTCTCATCCAACCTTAAAGACCAGGATTCTCTCCTATTTTATCAATGACACAAAACAGAAATCGATGTATGGGGAAAGACATTATATGTCTAGCCAAGGCACTATCCAGATTCAATATATTCATGTCATAAACATGCTCATAAATTCTCTGCTTCAAGCACCTTTCGGTCTTCCCAACGTAGAAGGCAGAACAACCCTGGCACAAAGCTAAATATACCACTTTGCTATATTCACAATTAAATTTACTTTTCAAAGTGTCGATGTCGGTTTTGTAAATATGTGAATGTGACTAAATCATTCACTGTTCAGAACAAGAGGTTTTATTTGAAAAGTAAATTTAATTGTGAATCTAGCAAAGTGGTATATTTAGCTTTGTGCCAGGGTTGTTCTGCCTTCTATGTTGGGAAGACCGAGGCTGACCAGGGAGCTCCTCCACTCATGGTATTTTACTCTCTTTTGCAACAGTTTCATCCTTCTGTTGTAGAGTTTATTTATGGCAGGGGACGACCAGATTGGCTTCCTTTTTTTGGAGAATAGCGTCTTGGTTCTGTTTGGGATAGGACAATCCATGCACTCATGTAAGTGCTTAGAGAGTGCATTTGTGTAGAATTCAGCAGTCGTAAATGTATTGTCCATCTGCATGGGTGTCATGAAGTTCACCACTTCTGTCTTAAGAAGCATTTTTACCATGGTTTCCTTAATGGGGGGTGGGGTTCCTATTAGATGACCGAAAACGCATTCTTTCGAATGCGTCTTGGTCGAACTTGAAAAGACGAAAAGGCAAAATGAAGTGACATGTAAGCAAATTCTTTCCCTGGGAAGTAGTAGAAAGGGTGACATTAGGAACCGGACAGAACAGTTGGAGGTGAAGTGGATAGTAAGAATGATAGGGGGATTTTGGGCATGGCCTGAATTACAGGGTTCCATTGAAACCTAAACTTAAGGCTAGGGCCTTAAGGAGAAAATGAATTAGCTAAGTTAGCATTGCTACTGTATTTTTTCATATGTTAAGTTTTAAATTAATTTTTTTCATAGTAACTTATGAAGGGATAGTTATTTTAGAATATTTATATATTTTTATTGAAAAAAAATGATGTTTTGTAAGGAGTTTTAAGCAAGTATGTATTCATTTATAGTGCTTTTACCTTTAAATGTGTTTTACATGTGACCTTGCTTTAGAGTATTTAAGGAGGGGTTATGTAATGGTGTGTTACATCTGATGAAGTAGTGATACTATGAAAGTGCTTATGTCCAGCTTTTGTTTGTGCATTAAAGCCAGATTTATCTACAAGTCCTGCTGTAATTACTGGGTCCATTTGTTGTATTTTGCTTGTTTTATACAATTTTGTGGAAGGACCCAGGTATCTATTCTGGCTGGTGATTGTTTTACTTTACTTTTTACAAGGTTTTTGTTGCACCAACCAGATTGAGGTGATGGCTAAAGGCATTAATGATATTGTTGAGCTGGATTATACTCCCAGAGATGGTGAAACAGAAATGGAACATACAACTGTAAGATTTTTTACTATGCTTGAAGGACAGTCTAATCCATTATTTTGCATTAATGATGCTGATTTTAATAATTCTAATGTCCCTGTGGACATTGCTGTTTTAAAGACCAAAGTTCAATTAATAGAAAGCAGTCTTTTTAAGTGGAGGAGACTACAATATCAAAATTTCCACCTAGAGGTTTGCTTGAAAGAGAAAATAGTTCCACGAGGACTTAGGGTATTATTAATGCCCATACAGGAGAATGCTGCATCACAACTCCTAACAGAGTGGCAAATGGTCAGTTTAGAATGCAGCTGTAAATATATGCAATTACTTATAAAACATTCACAAATTGAAATAAATGAACTATCTGCCCAGATAAAAGACTTATATAATGCATTGTTTAATGATTTCGACAGCAACTTGGTAGACAAGTACGTTACTGAGGTAATGGACTCTGTCTTTGCCTACGAACGAAGATTGCGTCATATTAAACATAAAAAATTGAGCAGAGACAGGACAGACTTTGTGAAGAGTAACGTCTTCATGTGGTCTAGAACTGTGCAAATTAATTCAAACACTGATTCTTTAGTTCAGAATCAATCTGCACAAGTGAACAGCAGTACTACTCCTTCCGTGAATGAGGTCTCTGGTCCAGGTAATGAGGCATTGTTGCAGACAGCCAATCATGATTCAGCTACGATGTCAGCTGTACCTACAGGAACGAGGAAGAAAACCTTCCAAGTTACAGCACAAGTACATCAATCTGGTGAACCCGGGAGTCCGGCAAAGACTGCAACAGGCCCGGTACTAGTGTCAGTGAGCTCAGTTCAAGCAATGGGTCCTTTTTTACAAGGACAGTGGAAGTTTCCTTTGGCCATCAAAATGCTAGTGAGAGACACGGACAGGTCTCGTTCTTGTGGGAGAACGTGAGTGAAGAGGAAGCTAGAGGACAAGGCCATGGGTACACCAACCATAAAGAGATTTCTGAACAAGACACAAATAAATTAATATGGAATCTATCTAGCCATGTTTTAACGGCTACTGAAAGCAGAGTGCTGTTGAAAGGCTTCTCATTTATTCCTACGCAAAAGCAGGATTTTGCAGAGGTAATACTTGACTTTAAATTGTTTATTAGAAATGTCCTTCTGAAACTATGCTTTAAAAACAATGAGAATGATACTGGGAGAAGAATGTTCAGCAAACCTAGTACGTTTATACCTAATTCCCACCTTTTAGTTACAGCCTTTGAAAAATTTTGTCTTGATGATTTTTATAAAATGTATAGTTCTGACAGTAATATGTCTTGTGGCAAGTTTAACTTAACTAAGGATGAATATCAGGCATTAAATAATTTACAAAGGAATTGTCAGCTAACTATTACACCTGCTGACAAGGGTGGGCCTATTGTGATTTTTGATACTGATGTTTATAATAAAGCAATGGAATTGATGCTGGGGGACAAACGCTTTTATACAAGACTGATTCTGAACAGGTTGATTCTATGATTAAAAAAGTTGATCGCACTATGGCAATGTTATTAGATGAATGTATTATTGATAGAGATTTGTACAATTATTTGATAGTGAAGGATGCATTAATACCTGTCATTCATGGCCTGCCCAGAATACATAAGGATCCCAATGAATCCTCCTTTTTGACCAATAGTAGCAGGGAGAAACTGGTGTACAGAGCCAGCCTCCATTTATGTAGAGAAGCAGCTAAGAACAGTGTTGAATACATGTCTTCATATTCTGAGAGCTGCACAACATTTTCTCAATGATTTATACTTTTCTTTTAGAACATATGAGAAAACTAATGTACTGTATTTAGTGACACTGGATGTTACTTCATTATTCACGGTTATCCCTAATGATGAGGGATATTGAGTATTAGGCAATTTTTGGCACACCATATAGGTTTTGATATTAATAAGATCAGATTAGTTTGCCTACTATTGGAATGTATTTTGAGCAACAATGTGCTCTTGTTTGGTGAACACTATTACTGTCAGCGACATGGCATAGCTATGGGCACTTTGTGTGTCAATAGCTAAGCCAATGTCATGATGAGTGTTTGGGAACAAAGTTTTGTATGTGGTGGGTCTTTTAGAGCTCAGGTTGTCTTTTATTGCAGATTCGTGGATGATCTTTTCTTCATTTGGGATGGTCCGATGTCTACTCTGCATGACTTTATTAAGTACATTAATGAGACTACTACTTACTTGAAGTTCTCACATAATATTTCTACTAACTTCGTTGATTTTCTAGATGTGAGGGTAATTTGCAACACTAACGGTTATATCCATACAGAATTATATAGGAAACCTTGCCATTGCAATCGCCTCCTATATAAAGAAAGCATGCACCCATCTCATGTTTTTAGAAGTGTTATTAGGAGTCAGACTTATAGGGCATCCAGATTAAGTGTTAGAGAGTCTGATTTTAACATACAGACAGACTTATTAAAGGATGCATTGGTTTCAAGGGGAAATAAACATGATGAGATCTCTGAGAATATTGCTGAAGTAATTAAGCTGAGACACTAGAGCTAGACCATATTTTGGATAGAAATATGAGAAGAAAGCTGAGAATGAGGCTAATAAAAACAGTAGGTTGAGAATATGTTTATCCTACTCTAGTGATGTCAAATGTTATAAAGAGGATATACAAAAACATTGGGCAGTGTTAACGATGGATAGTGAAATTGCAGATATAGTGGATGTTAAACCATCATTTGCCTATAAGAACATGTGTTCCCTTAAAAGACGGTTATGTTACGATAATCAAGAACAGTGTACTGTATGCAGTGGGTGTACTGAAGCATTCAGACATTGTCAGGCCTGTAAATATATAGATAGTAGTGGAATTTTCCATCATCCTGACCAAAGTAAAATATATAAGTTTAATACTCAGTCCACGTGTAGCACTCTTCGTGTTGTTTATCTGGCCCACTGCATGATTTGTAAAAAGTTCTACATTGGTAAAACAGATAGAACATTAAAGGACAGGATCAGAGAACATTATTATCATATAGGTAAGAATGATACAGTGAGTGCTCTTTCTAAACACGCTACTGAGACTGATACAACACATTACTTTACATTTATGGTAATTAGACGAGTCATGGAAAGTAGTAGAAAGGGTGACATTAAGAACCAGTCAGAACAGTTGAAGGTGAAGTGGATAGTAAGAATGAGAGGGGATTTTGGGCATGGCCTGAATGACAGGGTTTAGTTGAAACCTAAACTTAAGGCTAGGGCCTTAAGGAGAAAATGAATTAGCTAAGTTAGTATTGCTATTGTATTTTTTCATATGTTAAGTTTTAAATTAATTTTTTCATAGTAACTTATGAAGGGATAGTTATTTTAGAATATTTATATATTTTTATTGGAATTAATTATGTTTTGTAAGGAGTTTTAAGCAAGTATGTATTACTTTATAGTGCTTTTACCTTTAAATGTGTTTTACATGTGACCTTGCTTTAGAGTATTTAAGGAGGGGCTATGTAATGGTGTGTTACATCTGCTGAAGTCGTGATACTACAAAAGTGCTTATGTCCAGGTTTTGTTTGTGCATTAAAGATGGATTTATCTACAAGTCCTGCTGTCATCACTGGGTCCATTTGTTGTTTTTTGATTGTTTTATACATTTTTGTGGAAGGACGCTGGTACCTATTCTGGCTGGTGATTGTTTTACTTTAATTTAATAAAGATGTTTTTCATAAATAAAAAAAAAATCCTAAAGCACTTCAAACAAGAATGTTGCTGCAAATGCTACAGGAACAAAGGGTAAGGTCATTCTAATCTGTACTAATTCATTTTATGTGCAAAACCTCAGATCTCTACATTCAGTTTGCAGTAGATGTTTCTAGATATGTAAGTACTTCAGATGCATACTTCTCAACCTATTAGTGCAATGATTTTTGGACAACTCCAAAAATAATGGGGAGACAGACCCCAAATTAGGGACATTTTTAAATATTACTC